>NC_069506.1:199855359-200157359 GCF_027579735.1 Bombina bombina | reverse complement strand
CTAAGGTGGAGGGAGCGGTTTCTACTTTAGCTAAGCGTACCACTATCCCGGTGGAGGATAGCTGTGCTTTTTCAGATCCAATGGATAAAAAATTAGAGGGTTACCTTAAGAAAATGTTTGTTCAACAAGGTTTTATATTGCAACCCCTTGCATGCATCGCGCCGATTTCGGCTGCGGCAGCATTTTGGATTGAGTCTCTGGAAGAGAACCTTAGTTCAACTACGCTGGACGACATTACGGACAGGCTTAGAGTCCTTAAACTAGCTAATTCATTCATTTCAGAGGCCGTAATACATTTAACCAAACTTACGGCTAAGAACTCAGGATTCGCCATTCAGGCACGTAGGGCGCTGTGGCTAAAATCCTGGTCAGCTGATGTAACTTCTAAGTCCAAATTACTTAATATACCTTTCAAGGGGCAAACTTTATTTGGGCCCGGTTTGAAAGAAATTATCGCTGACATTACAGGAGGTAAGGGCCACGCCCTGCCTCAAGACAAAGCCAAAGCTAAGGCTAGACAGTCTAATTTTCGTCCCTTTCGGAATTTCAAAGCAGGAGCAGCATCAACTTCCACTGCACCAAAACAGGAAGGAGCTGTTGCTCGTTACAGACAAGGCTGGAAACCTAACCAGTCCTGGAACAAGGGCAAGCAGGCCAGGAAACCTGCTGCTGCCCCAAAGACAGCATGAACCGAGGGCCCCCGATCCGGGACCGGATCTAGTGGGGGGCAGACTCTCTCTCTTCGCCCAGGCTTGGGCAAGAGATGTTCAGGATCCCTGGGCGCTAGAGATCATATCTCAGGGATACCTTCTAGACTTCAAATTCTCTCCCCCAAGAGGGAGATTTCATCTGTCAAGGTTGTCAACAAACCAGATAAAGAAAGAAGCGTTTCTACGCTGTGTACAAGATCTGTTATTTATGGGAGTGATCCATCCGGTTCCGCGGTCGGAACAAGGACAAGGGTTTTACTCAAACCTGTTTGTGGTTCCCAAAAAAGAGGGAACTTTCAGGCCAATCTTGGATTTAAAGATCCTAAACAAATTCCTAAGAGTTCCATCGTTCAAAATGGAAACTATTCGGACAATCTTACCCATGATCCAAAAGGGTCAGTACATGACCACAGTGGATTTAAAGGATGCTTACCTTCACATACCGATTCACAAAGATCATTACCGGTATCTAAGGTTTGCCTTCTTAGACAGGCATTACCAGTTTGTAGCTCTTCCATTCGGATTGGCTACGGCTCCAAGAATCTTCACAAAGGTTCTGGGTGCCCTTCTGGCGGTACTAAGACCGCGAGGAATTTCGGTAGCTCCGTACCTAGACGACATTCTGATACAAGCTTCAAGCTTTCAAACTGCCAAGTCTCATACAGAGTTAGTTCTGGCATTTCTAAGGTCGCATGGATGGAAAGTGAACGAAAAGAAGAGTTCTCTTTTTCCTCTCACAAGAGTTCCATTCTTGGGAACTCTTATAGATTCTGTAGAAATGAAGATTTATCTGACAGAAGACAGATTAACAAAGCTTCTAAATGCATGCCGTGTCCTTCATTCCATTCAACTCCCGTCAGTAGCTCAATGCATGGAGGTGATCGGCTTAATGGTAGCAGCAATGGACATAGTTCCCTTTGCACGTCTACATCTCAGACCGCTGCAATTGTGCATGCTGAGTCAGTGGAATGGGGATTACTCAGACTTGTCCCCTACTCTGAATCTGGATCAAGAGACCAGAAACTCTCTTCTATGGTGGCTTTCTCGGCCACATCTGTCCAGGGGGATGCCATTCAGCAGGCCGGACTGGACAATTGTAACAACAGACGCCAGCCTACTAGGTTGGGGCGCTGTCTGGAATTCTCTGAAGGCTCAGGGACAATGGAATCAGGAGGAAAGTCTCCTGCCAATAAACATTCTGGAATTGAGAGCAGTTCTCCATGCCCTTCTGGCTTGGCCCCAGTTAAAAACTCGGGGGTTCATCAGATTTCAGTCGGACAACATCACGACTGTAGCTTACATCAACCATCAAGGAGGGACAAGAAGCTCCCTAGCAATGATGGAAGTATCAAAGATAATTCGCTGGGCAGAGTCTCACTCTTGCCACCTGTCAGCAATCCACATCCCGGGAGTGGAGAACTGGGAGGCGGATTTCTTGAGTCGTCAGACTTTTCATCCGGGGGAGTGGGAACTTCATCCGGAGGTCTTTGCCCAAATACTTCGACGTTGGGGCAAACCAGAGATAGATCTCATGGCGTCTCGCCAGAACGCCAAACTTCCACTCTACGGGTCCAGATCCAGGGACCCGGGAGCGGTTCTGATAGATGCTTTGACAGCACCTTGGAACTTCGGGATGGCTTATGTGTTTCCACCCTTCCCGCTGCTTCCTCGATTGATTGCCAAAATCAAACAGGAGAGAGCATCAGTGATTCTAATAGCGCCTGCATGGCCACGCAGGACTTGGTATGCAGATCTAGTGGACATGTCATCCTGTCCGCCTTGGTCTCTACCTCTAAGACAGGACCTTCTGATACAGGGTCCATTCAAACATCAAAATCTAACTTCTCTGAAGCTGACTGCTTGGAAATTGAACGCTTGATTTTATCAAAACGTGGTTTTTCTGAGTCGGTTATTGATACCCTGATACAGGCTAGGAAGCCTGTTACCAGAAGGATTTACCATAAGATATGGCGTAAATACCTATACTGGTGCGAATCCAAAGGTTACTCCTGGAGTAAGGTTAGGATTCCTAGGATATTGTCCTTTCTACAAGAAGGTTTAGAAAAGGGTTTATCGGCTAGCTCATTAAAGGGACAGATCTCAGCTCTGTCCATCTTGTTACACAGGCGTCTGTCAGAAAATCCAGACGTCCAGGCCTTTTGTCAGGCTTTAGCTAGGATCAAGCCTGTGTTTAAAGCTGTTGCTCCGCCATGGAGTTTAAACTTAGTTCTTAACGTTTTACAGGGTGTTCCGTTTGAACCCCTTCATTCCATTGATATAAAATTGTTATCTTGGAAAGTTCTGTTTTTAATGGCTATTTCCTCGGCTCGAAGAGTCTCTGAGTTATCAGCCTTACATTGTGATTCTCCTTATCTGATTTTTCACTCAGACAAGGTAGTTCTGCGTACTAAACCTGGGTTCTTACCTAAGGTAGTCACTAACAGGAATATCAATCAAGAGATTGTTGTTCCATCCTTGTGTCCAAATCCTTCTTCAAAGAAGGAACGTCTTCTACACAATCTGGATGTAGTTCGTGCCCTCAAGTTCTACTTGCAGGCAACTAAGGATTTTCGACAAACGTCTTCCCTGTTTGTCGTGTACTCTGGTCAGAGGAGAGGTCATAAGGCTTCGGCTACCTCTCTCTCCTTCTGGCTTCGTAGCATAATTCGTTTAGCCTATGAGACTGCTGGACAGCAACCTCCTGAAAGAATTACAGCCCATTCTACTAGAGCTGTGGCTTCCACTTGGGCCTTTAAGAATGAGGCCTCTGTTGAACAGATTTGCAAGGCTGCAACTTGGTCTTCGCTTCATACTTTTTCCAAATTTTACAAATTTGACACTTTTGCTTCTTCGGAGGCTATTTTTGGGAGAAAGGTTCTTCAGGCAGTGGTTCCTTCTGTATAATGAGCCTGCCTATCCCTCCCGTCATCCGTGTACTTTTGCTTTGGTATTGGTATCCCAGAAGTAATGATGACCCGTGGACTGATCACACATAACAGAAGAAAACATAATTTATGCTTACCTGATAAATTCCTTTCTTCTGTTGTGTGATCAGTCCACGGCCCGCCCTGTTTTAAGGCAGGTAAATATCTTTTAAATTATACTCCAGTCACCACTTCACCCTTGGTTTCTCCTTTCTCGTTGATTCTTGGTCGAATGACTGGGAGTGACGTAGAGGGGAGGAGCTATATGCAGCTCTGCTGGGTGAATCCTCTTGCATTTCCTGTTGGGGAGGAGTTATATCCCAGAAGTAATGATGACCCGTGGACTGATCACACAACAGAAGAAAGGAATTTATCAGGTAAGCATAAATTATGTTTTTCGCGCCTCTAATGCGCAGTTGTTTTTGGAAAGCATGGCATGCAGATGCATGTGTGAGGAGCTAAGAACCACTGAAAAAGCTTATAGAAGGCATCATTTGGTATCGTATTCCCCTCTGGGCTTGGTTGGGTCTCAGCAAAGCAGATACCTGGGACTGTATAGGGGTTAAATGTAAAAACGGCTCCGGTTCCGTTATTTTAAGGGTTAAAGCTTTCAAATTCGGTGTGCAATACTTTTAAGACTTTAAGTTACTGTGGTGAAATTTTGGTGAAATTTGAACAATTCCTTCATACTTTTTCACATATTCAGTAATAAAGTGTGTTCAGTTTGAAATTTAAAGGGACAGTAACGGTTTTATTGTAAAACGTTTTTTGTGCTTTGTTGACAAGTTTAAGCCTGTTTAACATGTCTGAACCATCAGATAACGATGTTCTATATGTATGAAAGCCAATGTGTCTCCCCATTTAAATATATGTGATATATTTGTGTCATAATGTCCAAACAAAGTAGGGATAATAATGCCATAGATATGATATTGCCCAAGATGATTCCTCTAATGAGGGGAGTAAGCATGGTACTGCATCATCCCCTTCTGTGTCTACACCAGTTTTGCCCACACAAGAGGCCCCTAGTACATCTAGTGCGCCAATACTTATTACCATACAACAATTAATGGCTGTAATGGATAATTCTATTGCATGCATTTTTTCCAAAATGCCTACTTATCAGAGAAAGCATGATTGCTCTGTTTTAAACACTGAAGAGCAAGAGGACGCTGATGATATCTGTTCTGACATACCCTCACACCTATCTGAAGGGGCCAGGAGGGAGGTTTTGTCTGAGGGAGAAATTTCAGATTCAGGGAAAATTTCTCAACAAGCAGAACCTGATATTGTAACTTTTAAATTTAAATTTCAACATCTCCACGCACTACTTAAGGAGGTATTATCTACTCTGGATGATTGTGACAATTTGGTCATTCCAGAGAAATTAGGTAAGATGGACAAGTTCCTAGAGGTTCCGGTGCCCCCCGATGTTTTTCCTATACCCAAGCGGGTGGCGGACATAGTAAATAAGGAGTGGGAAAGGCCCGGCATACCTTTTGTCCTCCCCCTATATTTAAGAAATTAGTTCCTATAGTCGACCCCAGAAAGGACTTATAGCATACTGTCCCCAAGGTCGAGGGGGCGGTTTCTACTCTAAACAAACGCACTTCTATTCCTATAGAAGATAGTTGTGCTTTCAAGATCCTATGGATTAAAGGTTAGAGGGTTTGCTTAAAAAGATGTTTGTTCAGCAAGGTTACCTTCTACAACCAATTTCATGCATTGTTCCTGTCACTACAGCTGCGTGTTTCTGGTTCGAAGAACTAGAAAAGTCGCTCAATAAAAAATCTTCGTACGAGGAGGTTTTGGACAGAGTTCAAGCTCTTAAATTGGCTAACTCTTTTTTATTTTAGATGCCGCTTTGCAATTAGCTAGATTAGCGGCGAATAATTCAGGGTTTGCTATCGTGGCGCGCAGAGCGCTTTTGCTTAACATCCCTTTCAAGGGTAAAACACTGTTTGGCCCTGACTTGAAAGAGATTATTTCAGACATCACTGGGGGAAAGGGCCACGCCCTTCCTCTGGATAGGTCTTTTAAGGCTAAAAAGAAGCCAAATTTTCGTCCCTTTCGCTGAAACGGACCAGCCTCAAATTCTACACCCTCTAAGCAAGAGGGTAATACTTCTCAAACCAAGCCAGCCTGGAGGCCGATGCAAGGCTGGAACAAGGGTAAGCAGGCCAAGTCACCTGCCACTGCTACCAAAACAGCATGAAGTGTTGGCCCCCGATCTGGGAAGGATCTGGCGGGGGGCAGACTTTCTCTCTTTGCTCAGGCTGGGGCAAGAGATGTTCAGGATCCTTGGGCGCTAGAAATAGTTTCTCAAGGTTATCTCCTGGAATTCAGGGAACTACCCCCAAGGGGAAGGTTCCACGGGTCTCAATTATCTTCGAACAGACATTCTTACACTGTGTAGAAGACCTGTTAAGCATGGGAGTGATTCATCCTGTCCCATTAGGAGAACAAGGGATGGGTTTTTACTCCAACCTGTTCATAATTCCCAAAAAAGAGGGAACATTCAGACCTATTTTAGATCTCAAGATTCTAAACAAGTTTCTAAGGGTTTCATCATTCAAAATGGAAACCATTCAAACTATCCTTCCTACCATCCAGGAAGGTCAATTCATGACCACGGTGGACTTAAAGGATGCGTACCTACGTATTCCTATCCACAAGGAACATTTTTGGTTCCTAAGGTTCGCCTTTCTGGACAAGCATTACCTGTGGCACTTCCATTCAGATTAGCCACTGCTCCAAGGATTTTCACAAGGGTACTAGGGTCCCTTCTAGCGGTGCTAAGGCCAGGGGGCTTTGCAGTAGTACCTTACTTGGACGACATCCTGATTCAAGTGTCGTCTCTGTCAAAAGCAAGGGCTCATACGGACATTGTCCTAGCCTTTCTCAGATCTTACAGGAGGAAAGTGAACATAGAAAAAAGTTCTCTGTCCCCGTCAACAAGAGTTCCCTTCTTGGGAACAATAATAGTTTCCTTAGAAATGAAGGTTTTTCTGACAGAGGCCAGAAAATCAAAACTTCTAAGCTCTTGTCAGGTACTTCATTCTGTTCTTCTTCCTTCCATAGCGCAGTCCATGGAAGTAATAGGTTTGATGGTTGCGGCAATGGACATAGTTCCTTTTGCACGAATTCATCTAAGACCATTGCACCTGTGCATGCTCAGACAGTGGAATGGGGATTATACAGACTTGTCTCCGATGATACAAGTAGATCAAATAACCAGAGATTCACTCCGTTGGTGGCTGACCCTGGACAACCTGTCACAGGGAATGAGCTTCCGCAGACCAGAGTAGGTCATTGTCGCGGCCGACGCCAGTCTGGTGGGCTGGGGCGCGGTCTGGGAACCCCTGAAAACTCAGGGTCTATGGTTTCGGGAAGACTCTCTTCTCCCGATAAACATAATGGAACTGAGAGCGATATTCAATGCTCTCAAGGCTTGGCCTCGACTAGCAAAGGCCAAATTCATAAGGTTTCAATCAGACATCATGACGACTGTTACATATATCAACCATCAGGGGGTAACAAGGAGTTCCCTGGCGATGGAGGAGCATCCGGGGGAGTGGGAACTCCATCTGGAAATCTTTGCCCAAATAACTCAATTATGGGGCATTCCAGACATGGTTCTGATGGCCTCTCGTCAGAACTTCATGGTCCCTTGTTACGGGTCCAAATCCAGGGATCCCAAGGCGACTCTATTGGATACAATAGTAGCACCTTGGATCTTCAACCTAGCTTATGTATTCCCACCGTTTCCTCTCATTCCCAGGCTGGTAGCCAGGATCAATCTGGAGAGGGCTTCGGTGACCTTGATAGTTCCTGTGTGGCCACGCAGGACTTGGTATGCAGACCTGGTGAATGTGTCATCGGCTCCACCATGGAAGCTACCTTTGAGACAGGACCTTCTTATTCAGGGTCCATTCGAACATCCGAATCTGGCTTTCCTCCAACTGACTGCTTGGAGTTTGAACGCTTGATTTTATCAAAGCGTGGGTTTTCAGATTCTGTAATAGATACTCTTATTCAGGCTAGAAAGCCTGTAACTAGAAAAATTTACCATAATATATGGAAAAAATATATCTGTTGGTGTGAATCTAAAGGATTCCCATGGAACAAGATAAAAATTCCTAAGATTCTTTCCTTTCTACAAGAAGGTTTGGAGAAAGGATTTTCTGCAAGTTCTCTGAAGGGACAGATCTCTGCTTTATCTGTTTTACTTCACAAAAGGCTGGCAGCTGTGCCAGACGTTTAAGCGTTTGTTCAGGCTCTGGTTAGAATCAAGCCTGTTTACAGACCTTTGACTCTTCCCTGGAGTCTTAATCTAGTTCTTTCAGTTCTTCAAGGGGTTCCGTTTGAACCCTTACATTCCGTAGATATTAAGTTATTATCTTGGAAAGTTTTGTTTTAGGTTGCAATTTCTTCCGCTAGAAGAGTTTCTGAGTTATCTGCTCTGCAGTGTTCTCCGCCCTATCTGGTCCATGCAGATAAGGTGGTTTTACGTACTGAGCCTGGTTTTCTTCCGAAGGTTGTTTCCAACAAAAATATTAACCAGGAGATAGTTGTACCTTCTTTGTGTCCGAATCCAGTTTCATAGAAGGAACGTTTGTTACACAATTTGGACGTTGTCCGTGCTCTAAAATTCTATTTAGATGCTACAAAGGATTTCAGACAAACATCTTCCTTGTTTGTTGTTTATTCTGGTAAAAGGAGAGGTCAAAAAGCAACTTCTATCTCTCTATCTTTTTGGCTTAAAAGCATCATCAGATTGGCTTATGAGACTGCCGGACGGCAGCCTCCTGAAAGAATCACAGCTCATTCCACTAGGGCCGTGGCTTCCACATGGGCCTTTAAGAACGAGGCTTCTGTTGATCATATATGTAAGGCAGCGACTTGGTCTTCACTGCACACTTTTACCAACTTTTACAAATTTGATACTTTTGCTTCTTCTGAGGCTATTTTTGGGAGAAAGGTTTTGCAAACCGTGGTGCCTTCCATCTAGGTGACCTGATTTGCTCCCTCCCATCATCCGTGTCCTAAAGCTTTGGTATTGGTTCCCACAAGTAAGGATGACGCCGTGGACCGGACACACCTATGTTGGAGAAAACAGAATTTATGTTTACCTGATAAATTACTTTCTCCAACGGTGTGTCCGGTCCACGGCCCGCCCTGGTTTTTTAATCAGGTCTGATGATTTATTTTCTTTAACTACAGTCACCACGGTATCATATGATTTCTCCTATGCAAATATTCCTCCTTTACGTCGGTCGAATGACTGGGGAAGGCGGAGCCTAGGAGGGATCATGTGACCAGCTTTGCTGGGCTCTTTGCCATTTCCTGTTGGGGAAGAGAATATCCCACAAGTAAGGATGACGCCGTGGACCGGACACACCGTTGGAGAAAGTAATTTATCAGGTAAACATAAATTCTGTTATTATATTTATTAACCCCTAATCTGCCCCCCCCCCAACGTCGCCGCTACCTTACCTACATTTATTAACCCCTAATCTGCCGACCGGACCTCGCCGCTACTCTAATAAATGTATTAACCCCTAAAGCTAAGTCTAACCCTTACCCTAACACCCCCCTAAATTAAATATAATTTTAATCTAACAAAATAAATTAAATATTATTAACTAAAGTCTTCCTATTTAAAGCTAAATACTTACCTGTAAAATAAACCCTAATATAGCTACAATATAACGAATAATTATATTGTAGCTATTTTAGGATTTATATTTATTTTACAGGCAACTTTGTATTTATTTTAACTAGGTACAATAGCTATTAAATAGTTAATAACTATTTAATAGCTACCTAGTTAAAATAATTACAAAATTACCTGTAAAATAAATCCTAACCTAAGTTACAATTAAACCTAACACTACTATCAATAAATCAATTAAATTAATTAACTACAAGTACCTACAATTAAATATAAACTAAACTAAATTACAACAAATTTAAAAAAATTACAAGAATTTTAAGCCAATTACACCTACTCTAAGCCCCCTAATAAAATAACATGCAGGCATGCCCCAAAGAAATCAGCTCTTTTGCCTGTAAAAAAACCCACCCCCCAACATTACAACCCACCACCCACATACCCCTACTCTAACGCAAACCCCCCTTAAATAAACCTAACACTACCCACCTGAAGATCTCCCTACCTTGAGTCGTGTTCACCCAGCCGGGCACCGATGGACCAAAAGAGGACATCCGGAGCGGCAGAAGTCTTCATCCTATCCGGGCAGAAGAGGACATCCGGACCGGTAGACATCTTCATCCAAGCGGCATCTTCTATCTTCATCCATCCGGAGTGGAGCCATCTTCTTCCAGCAGACGTGGATCCATCCTTCTTCCACGATGCCTACTCGCCGAATGAAGGTTCCTTTAAATGATGTCATCCAAGATGGCGTCCCTCGAATTCCGATTGGCTAATAGGATTCTATCAGCCAATCGGAATTAAGGTAGGAAAAATCTGATTGGCTGATTGAATCAGCCAATCAGATTCAAGTTCAATCGGATTGGCTGATCCAATCAGCCAATCAGATTGAGCTTGCATTCTATTGGCTGATCGGAACAGGATGTCCTCTTCTGCCCGGATAGGATGAAGACTTCTGCCGCTCCGGATGTCCTCTTTTGGTCCATTAGTGCCCGGCTGGGTCAACACGACTCAAGGTAGGGAGATCTTCAGGGGGGTAGTGTTAGGTTTATTTAAGGGGGGTTTGGGTTAGAGTAGGGGTATGTGGGTGGTGGGTTGTAATGTTGGGGGGTGGTATTGTGGGGTTTTTTACAGGCAAAAGAGCTGATTTCTTTGGGGCATGCCCCGCAAAAAGCCCTTTTAAGGGCTGGTAATAGAGCTGTTAACTTTTTTAATTTAGATTAGGGTAGGGAATTTTTTTTATTTTGGGGGGCTTTGTTATTTTATTAGGGGGCTTAGAGTAGGTGTAATTAGCTTAAAATTCTTTTAATCTTTTTTTATTTTTTGTAATTTAGTGTTTGTTTGTTTTTTTGTAATTTAGTTTATTTAATTGTAGGTACTTGTAGTTAATTGATTTAATTTATTTATTGATAGTGTAGTGTTAGGTTTAATTGTAACTTAGGTTAGGATTTATTTTACAGGTAATTTTGTAATTATTTTAACTAGGTAGCTATTAAATAGTAAATAACTATTTAATAGCTATTGTACCTAGTTAAAATAAATACAAAGTTGCCTGTAAAATAAATATAAATCCTAAAATAGCTACAATATAATTATTCGTTATATTGTAGCTATATTAGGGTTTATTTTACAGGTAAGTATTTAGCTTTAAATAGCAATACTTTAGTTAATAATATTTAATTTATTTCGTTAGATTAAAATTATATTTAATTTAGGGGGGTGTTAGGGTTAGCCTTAGCTTTAGGGGTTAATACATTTATTAGAGTAGCGGCGCGGTCCGGTTTGCAGATTAGGGGTTAATACTTGAAGTTAGGTGGCGGCGATGTTAGGGAGGGCAGATTAGGGGTTAATACATTTATTATAGTGGGGGCGAGGTCCGGTCGGCAGATTAGGGGTTAATAAGTGTAGTTAGGTAGCGGCAACGTTGGGGGGGGGCAGATTAGGGGTTAATAAATATTAAGTAGGTGTCGACGATGTTAGGGGCAGCAGATTAGGGGTTCATAGGGATAATGTAGGTGGCGGCGGTGTGCGGTCGGCAGATTAGGGGTTAAAAATATTTATTATAGTGGCGGCGATGTGGGGGGGCCTCGGTTTAGGGGTACATAGGTAGTTTATGGGTGTTAGTGTACTAACCCAAAAATAGTTTTAACTTATAGCTATAAAGTTGCCATAAGATTGTTTTTTACAAATATAGCACAGTTTTTACAGATATTCCGTTTGCAAGTAAAAATCACTTACTTTGCCGTTGCTGTCATTTGAAAATGTCTGTCTGGCTCCCCCCCTTTTTCATCATCCGTGACATCATGATCTTCTTCTGATACCTGTATTTTTCTAACTTACTCGTAACCGAAAGTTACCAAAGTTGTTCCAAGAAATCAAGGGTAAAAGGTTAAAAAAACAACAATTTTTTTAACTAAAATTTAATCTGTACCTGCTTGCTTGAATGAAACAATAGACTGCAGTGTTTTTGTTGAATTTCTTTTCACAGATGATATAATCTTGAAATATTTGTATTATAGAACTGTTTGAGACTTGAATAGAAATTTTGATCATAGTCACCATAATGCAGTTGCAGTTATTTTTAGATTTATTAAGATATATCTTAAGCCATCTGTGAACTGGCATTGATGGGATTTTTAAAAATATTTTTTTGTAGTCAAGCTCCAGAAGTATACATTCTGCATTAGTCTTAAGTGTTGTATTCTCCTATTCTCACAGAAAATAATCTCATCATTTAGTTTATGTATGTGAAGAAAAGATATACATGTTCTGCATTATGAGTCCTTAAAGGGACAGTATACACCCATTTTCATATAACTGCGTGTAATAGACACTACTATAAAGAATAATATGCACAGATACTAATATTAAAATCCAGTATAAAACTGTTTAAAAACTTACTTAGAAGCTCCCAATTTAGCTCCGTTAAAAGGGTAGCTAGAGCACCCACTTCAAGTGGGAAATAACAGACACTTCCCCTCCTCCTTCCTCTGCATATGAAAAGACTCTTTAAACAAACAGGAGCAAGCTAGAGTAGATATACCTCGGTATTCTCCTAAAACTTTGGGGCTTGGTTAGGAGTCTGAAAATCAGAGCAATGTTATTTAAAAATAAGCAAAACTATACATTTTTTTTAAAAAGAACCTGCATGGGCTATATAAATGGATTACCTAGAAAACATTTATGCAAAGAAAAATCGAGTGTATAATGTCCCTTTAAGGATCCTATTGACCTGTAGACATTTCCAGAACTTGGGTCAAAAGGTCAGGACTGGTCTTAGGCATCAGTAACAAGCCTATTGGCTGTCTGTATCCATACCAGGTACCTGAATCAAGCTAGTGGGCATCTGGGTAAAATAAAATATATTTTTTTTCTCTGTTTATAGGGAAAAATGGAGGAAGTACATCATACCTGTCTGTTGTCTTCCACAGCTCCTAGTGACCCTGTCAGGAGTCACTGATGACATCATCCATCTCCCCATAGATGATGTCATTAGACTATTATATAATACAATAAGTAGTGCATGTAATAGTTGATTTTATGTTATGGATTAATTTTAGTGCGTAATTTGTTGTATACTCAACTTCATGTCTCTTTATCTCTTCTAGCCTTGCTATATGAAAGTGCAGCACTGGGTAGAGGAAAATATCTTCTCTGTGTATATATTTGGCATCTGTATCCTTATTGTGCAGGTGAGCGAAAAAATCCTGAGCTTTCATGCTCTCTCTCATTGAATACAAGTTTTTTTTCTTAATTAGTTTACATGTGTTTTTTTCCTGTTTTTTGTCCCTAGGTTTTTGGATTGATATTCTCCATGCTGATGTACTGCCAAGTCCTCAGAGCTGAAAAATATTACGAATAGTGACAGTAACCCGCACTAAATCTTATAAACTGTCCCTATGCCGTTCTTTTGTGCCCAGTTGTTATACCTTACATGCACAAGGATAACAAACTGCTTAAACGTAGCTCCAAAAAGTGGAGTCTTTTCTAATAATCTTCTGCTCAGATGATGAATAATCACTGGATACATCAAGCGCTGTGCAAGTGGAAATGATCTTCTTCAATCTAAAACAATGGCTTCATTATAAGTGTTTATATAACAAAACTTTGACCAAATGCTTTGACTTCTTGAGGATGAAGAACTGATGTATTTTTAGCATTGAAGTCTACATAAACTTAGCTACTTCATAGCCACATCCTGTAAGCGAACAACTCCATAATACCTTGCTTGGCATTGACAACCAAGTCGCGTATCTCCAGCATGCACCAAGTATTATTATTGTTATTATAATTCATTTGTATAGTGCTGCAAAATTCCGTAGAGCTGAGCAATAACAAATACATAGTTCATTCTGTAAACTTAGAACACAAAAAGTCAGTCTAGAAATCATACAAAGGCAATAATGACCCAACAAGCACAACCATATGACTATAGTCAGCTTTACAAGCATTGTGTGTCAGTCTGTGGCCTTCACAACATACTGTGTGTATAATAAAAATGCTCTTTTTTACATAGGTTTGAAGTTCAAGCTTCCATTGGTTGCTGATTTTATAATATATATAATGGCAGAAAATATCAACTGAATATATGAGAGTTACTACTCACGTTGATTATAGTGCTGCCTATATGAGTGAGGACTACAGTGATGATTCATTTAAAGGAAAAAAAGTAATGGTGAAAGTAGGAATTTTAATAGCAATTTACTCAAAAGTAGGAATTACAGTAACAAATTACTTTATGTAACCTATGGGGTAATGTGTTGTCTTTATAGGATGCTTTAAAGGACTAGGTTTATTTTATCATAATAAAGGGCATTATGATACTTATAGACATTTCCTTATACTTTGCATATTATTGTTTTGCTTTATTATTTTTTTTGCCTTTAAATTTGCTTTGCATTTGAGAGATGGTTGAGTGATTAAAGGTTGAGTGATTAAAGGGACATTGGATTGTTATGAAAGTATCAATGCATTTGATGCATTACTTAACAGAAGTTCTACAGAGCAGATATATTTAATCACGCATTTTCAATTTTTGTATATTTATACAGTAAACAGCCTCCTAACAGCCCTCCCCCAACAGATGGTGTTATCATTGCTCAGGATGATACAGCCAATCAGAGATTATGTTTCTAAGATGTCTTCTTGAAGTTAAAGGGACAGTATACACCAATATTTATATAACTGCATGTAATAGACACTACTATAAAGAATAAGATGCACAGATACTGATATAAAAATCCAGTATAAAACCTTTTTAAAAACTTACTTAGAAGCTTACAGTTTAGCTCTGTTTAAAAGGTTACTGGAACACCCACTGCAAGTGGGAAATAGCAGACACTTCCCCTCCCCCTTCCTTTGCATATGAAAAGACCCTTTACACAAACAGAAGCAAGCTGGAGTAGGTATATGTCTGTATTCTCCTAAAACTTTGGGGCTTGGTTAGGAGTCTGAAAATCAGAGCAATGTTATTTAAAAATAAGCAAAACTATACATTTTTTTAAAAAAAAGGAGAGCAAGCATCATCTTTTTATACTCACACACACACGCAATACCTTATCTTATCTCTCTATGTATACAAAAATCCAATACTTAGAGCAATTGAATATAAATATTTTTTTATATGTCTCTCCCACCTCCTACTGGCAGGATGGTTACAGCTGCTTCCTCTTGTTTACGTAGCTTTTCTATAGCCAATACTATTTTACTTTTCAGTGTAGGTGACCGTTTTAAAAGGCAAGTTATCTCAAATTAGGTAAGGAGCTATTTGTAAACAATTTAATACACTCCAGCTGGTAAAAATTTATATTTGGAAACACAACGGACAGAAAACTTTACAGTGAAATGTCCCTTTAACCAAACATTTTGGAATAAACAGAAGCTTTTATGCTGGTAGTTTGTATCTACAAACTCTCCAGTTTTTATGTTTTCCTACAGAGACAATTTATTAGAACAACATGTGAGATTGAGAGACTGTTAGTGACTATAACCCACAGTGATATAACCCAGTCTCTGCAAACTTTTTACAGTTATATTGGCTCTCGCTGTGCTTCTCCCCAATATCTTCCAGCCTGTGCTCTGTCAGCTATAACAGGTGTATATATCATGCACCCTACAAGTGTATTCTTTACTGAAACAAATTTGCATTAGCTGACATGGTGTGATTATTACTAAAGTCTGTTTTATATATTTCAATAAAACGTTTTATTATCCAATTGACTAGTGCCATTAATGACAAGTAGATATATCACTGATTTGTACAGGATACTGTTCATACTTTTACCATAAAGAATTTCCTGGTGTGCAGCAAAACCAGGACAGTTCAGTCTTATTAAATACTAGAGGGCCTATTTAACAAAGGTCTGTCGGACCTGATCCGACACTGCTGATCAGGTAAGACAGACCTCGCTGAATGCGGAGAGCAATACGCTCTCCGTATTCAGCATTGCACCAGCAGCAGAGCTGCTGGTGCAATGCCGCCCCCTGCAGATTCGTGGCCAATTGGCTGCCAGCAGGGGGGTGTCAATCAACCCGATCGTACTCGATCGGGTTGAATTGCGACAATGTTTGTCCATCTGCTCAGAGCAGGCGGACAGGTTATGGAGCAGCTGTCTTTGGACCGCTGCTTCATAACTGGTGTTTCTGGCGAGCCTGCTGGGGCCCTTAAGCTCCATCCAGAGCTTGATATATGGGCCCCTAGGTGATATGCCTGCCCAGAGGGCAGTCTATGTTTAAAAAATCCAAACCCCAAGCTAATTTTACTAAAAGTAAAAAAATTCAAATTACAGAAAAAAAATAAAGCTATCCAAAATAAAAAATGTAAACCTAAACTAATACCCCTATAAAAATAAAAAAATCCTCCCCAAAATAAAAATAGCCCCTAATCTAATACTAAACTAACAATAGCCCTTAAAAGGGCCTTTTGTAGGGCATTGCCCTAAGTTAAACCGCTTTTACTTAAAAAAAATTACCAATTACCCCTAACAGTAAAACCCCCCACCCAACCAACCCCTCAAAATAAAAAAACCGAACACTAAAAAAACCCTAAACTACCCATTGCCCCTAAAGGGGCATTTGTATGGGCATTTCCCTTAAAAGGGCTTTCAGCTCTTTTACTGCCCTTAAAAGGGCAATCTGCTCTTTTATAGCCCATTAAATCCCTAATCTTAAAAAAAAAATACTAAAACTAAGCCCCAAATAGGTACTCACTGTTCCTGAAGTCTGGCGGAGAAGGTCTTTTTCCAGGCGGCTCCGTCATCTTCTATCTTCATCCTGTGCGAAGGCGGCGCAGAGTGGAGGTGCGAAACGGTCTTCCCTGATGTGCGGATCCAGAGCAGCGGTTCTCAGCGGCAGTCCTCAGCGGCGGTGATCCTCAGTGGTGTGGAGGCTCCTCTTCATCCGATCTCCGGTGTACACTAAAAATTGAATGCAAGGTACCGCAATCAATTTGGGGAACCTTGCATTCCTATTGGCTGACCTTTTGAAATCAGCCATTAGGATTAGAGCTACTGAAATCCTATTGGCTATTCAAACCAGGTCCTATTGGCTGATTTCAATAAATAATGGGGTACCTTGCATTCAATCTTCATGAAGATCGCATGAAAAAGAGCCTCCACGCCGCTGATCACCGCTGCTGAGAATTCGTGCATCGGGGAAGCCAAGTCTGCACCTCTGCTCCGCACCCCCTTCACTCCAGATGAAGATAGAAGATGATGGAGCGGCCTGGAAGAAAGGCTTCTCCGACGGACTTCAGGAATGGTGAGTACCTATTTGGGGCTTAGTTTTAGGATTTTTTTTTATTTTTAAGATTAGAGATTTGGGCTGTAAAAGAGCTGAATGCCCTTTTAAGAGCAGTAAAAGTTGAATGCCAATGTCCATACAAATGCCCCTTTAGGGGCAATGGGTAGTTTAGGTTTTTTTAGTGTTATTTTTTTTTATTTTGGGGGGTTTGGTGAGTGGGGAGTTTTTAATGTTAGGGGACTTAGTATTTTTTTAAACGTAAAAGAGCTGTTTAACTTAGGGCAATGCCCTACAAAAGGCCCTTTTAAGGGCTATTGGTAGTTTAGATTAAATGGGGGGGTATTTTGGGGGCTTTTTTCTTAGGTTTAATTTTTTTATTTTTGATAATTTTGTTTATTTTATAATTTTTTTGTAATTGTCAGTATATGTCTGGGTTATAATACAATTTATTTAATAATTATTCTTTAAAACAAACCCCCAATAAAATGCATATACAAAACAATTAAAATAAATATTTTATTCCAAAATTCTTTATATTAAAGTTATAAACACATTGAATTATAATTATAGGAACCAGATTATGAATCAAACAATACAAGCTTAAACTGTTACAATATTCTATACAAAGATCATAAAAATATACCTTTACAAATTACCTTATTCACAATAATCTCCCAAATCAGAGTTGCATTATAATACCACAATGACATACCAAGGTATGGATTGTTAACTTCCAGACAAATATAATTAAGCTACTTAGCCCACAAATGATTCTATATAACTAATTCTATATAACTAATTAAAACACCAGAAGTTATATATATTATTAATGCAAACAGACAATTTATCTGAGCTGAAATAAATTCTTAGAATACCTTTGTTTAAAATATTAAAAATATAGAACAGTCATACATCACCACATGAACCAAATTAAATGTCCCCTTTTCCAAGTAGATTCAGGTCACCTCATATGAAGAAAGGTATTGCAATATGGATCAAGAAGTTAATCCCAGGTTTTGATTATAGTGACTGTATCCCAAAAATGGCAGCAAAGTTTTCAGTCAAAAGTTAGCAGACAAAAAAAAACATTTTTCTCTCTCCTTGCATGAGGTTATATTGTGTGATATACCCCACACTTTTCTTATTCTAATCATTGGTGATGTACGATAGGCCCTTAACGAAGCTGTCTTTCCATTGGCCCTCATAGCTTGTCCCTCTCATTGGTTCATTTGGATTAGTATGTGTTCTAGTAGTCAATCCATTTGGCTGTCATACCATTTTTATTCCCCTAGGGGGCAGCAGACAAATGCAGTCTCACCATCCACATTGCCAACAGCTTAATTATTTAACCTTAAAAATGTTTATCAAATACTTTAATTTACAGTATCAGTCACAATTTTAATATAGATTGGACCATATAGCGTCATTTTTTAGATTATTTTAATATGAAATATGAGTATTATTTCTAGCATCATATTAATAAGCAGCTCACTGTTATCCATCTTTCTTCAAAGAATCATAGCATTCAACATCCTGGTATTGTATTGCATCTTAAATAAATACAGCACATTTCATGTTTCTAATATTTTTTTAATGCATAGATTCATGTTTATGATCAATATTCATAGGACATCTTGTCTGAAAAATAAAGAAACAGATGTTGAAATGAGTCAAACATGTATACATACTAATGCAGTTATTCATTTAATTTATTACAAGCTGAAAGGCATTTCTTAGATCCATGGAAATATGCATTTTTATACAATACTGAGGTATATTTTACTTGAAATTTAAACACAAGTTGTAATTCAAAATTAATTTCAGTTACAATATAATATAATATGTGTTTCTGCTTGGCTCAGTACAGCTGTGTATTCAAACACAGCAGGGGTAATCAAATTTTGAATATGCTTAGGCCTCAAAGAGATTTTTCCCAGACCTAGCGACCTAGTGTTATTTACAAGGGTCTGATAAGTTTATTACCCATCTTGGCCGGGAAATCAACATTAAAGGACCAGTCAACCCAGTAGATTTGCATAATCAACAAATGCAAGATAACAAGACAATGCAATAGAACTTAGTTTGAACTTCAAATTAGTAGATTTTTTTTCTGACAATTTTAAGAGTTATGTGTCTTTCCACTCCCCCTGTGCCATGTGACAGCCATCAGCCAATCACAAATGCATACTCGTACTATGTGACATCCATCAGCCATTCACAAATGCATACACACTTATTCTTGCACATGCTCAGTAGGAGCTGGTGACTCAAAACGTTTAAATATAAAAAGACTGTGCACATTTAGTTAATGGAAGTAAATTGGAAAGTTGTTTAAAATTACAGGCTTTATCTGAATAACGAAAGTTTAATTTTGATTGAGTGTTCCTTTAAACAGAGCCATATAGTGAACATCTCCTTGAAATAGATTGCCTTTTACTAATTAAACCAAATGTTTATCCCTTTGTACCTAGTTTGGATGTATTGTAATCAGGAAAAAGGGGGTTGTCTGATAAGAACTTTAACTTCACACCTTAGGTAGGAAACCTTTGAAAGCGATTCCCTTGTTCTTGAAATCTGTGTTTCAGAACGACAGGTGGTTGTTTTACAAACAGTTTCACAAATAAAAATGAGTTCTTGGTCTTATCGTATACAAAGGATTAAAACTTTTGTTCTTTCTTGTGTAACTAAGAAGAAGTGGGGGTTGGTCTGCCATGGCTACAGTCCACACAATTCATGTCAAATTAGATTTTAGCTAAAAAAATGAAATATTAGATTTCATAATACATCTGTAGTTTATTTAAGGTTACTTCACAGGTACCCTGACATAATTTAATGTTAGAATTTTTTATTTTAAGTAAAATTTCATAGTAATTGGGGTTAATTTAGGGGGTGTTAGGTTAGGGGGCTTAGTAATTAAATTAGTTATTTGCTTTGTGGGGGTTAGCGGTTTAGGAGTTAATAGGTTAATTAGGTTTATTGCTATGTGGGGGGTTTGGCGGTGTAGGGGTTAATAGGTTAATTAGGTTTATTGTGATGTTGGGGTTTGTCGGTTTAGGGGTTAATAGTATAATTAGTTGGCGTTGTAGAGTTTGGCAGTTTAGGGGTTAATATTGTAATTTAGTTGGAGTTGTGGGGGTTTGGCGGTGTAAGGGTTATTTTTTTTGTTAATACTTATTACGGGCGGTTATGTTTATTTTTAATACTTCGTGTGAATGCGGGCGGTTAGTTTTTTTTGTTAATACTTTGTGCTTATGTTATTTCATGCAGGCGGTTCCGTTTTTTTTTTTTTTTTTAAGGCTTTGTTTGCCTACGCTGCATCCAGGTGTATTCCGAAAATACTTTCACCGCCCTGCCGTTTTCTGAATCCACCGGGATGCAGCTTTACTGCATCCAGGTGGATTCTTTTGGCTGCACGCACAGCCAACATTCTTTTGTCTGCCTCGCGCAGCCAACATTCCTTTGAGGATTCGTGTGCAATTGGCGACGGCGACAGACGTGTTACAAAACGCGATTATCGTATAGATTAGTTACTTAACATGTAAAATACAAGATTAGTGCAATACTTATGCATTTATGTATAGTTCAGAAAATATATATTTTAGTGTTTTGGTGACAGTAAAAGAAAAAACAAATAGTTTGTTGTGAATTCTATGACAATAATTAATTGTTGTCATTTCTATTCAGCATTTTGCTGAGCAGTAATAATAATAGTTTATAAAAGGTTTGTGGGAGAGCAATAAGGGAGTACACACTGACACTGTAAATAAGAGGATCTGGAATGCCTTGAGATTATAATATAGACTTCACAAACCTAACCCTGCTACATATCTGTAGGTAAGAGTATTAAAGGGACACTAAACCCAAATTTTTTCTTTCATGATTCAGATAGAGCAATTTTAAGCAAATTTCTAATTTACACCTATTATCAAATTTTCTTCGTTCTCTTGCTATCTTTATTTAAAAAAAGCAAGAATGTGATGCATAGGAGCCGGCCCATTTCTCTTGTAAGGTGTATCCAGTCCACGGTTCATCCATTACTTGTGGGATATTCTCCTTCCCAACAGGAAGTTGCAAGAGGACACCCACAGCAGAGCTGTCTCTATAGCTCCTCCCCTAACTGCCATCCCCAGTCATTCTCTTGCAACTCTCGACAAGAAAGGAAGTATCAAGAGATATGTGGTGACTTAGTGTAGTTTTACCTTCAATCAAGAGTTTGTTATTTTTAAACGGTACCAGCGTTGTACTGTTTTACTTTCAGGCAGAAATTAGAAGAAGAATTCTGAGGTTTGATGATCTTAGCGGATTGTAACTAAGGTCCATTGCTGTTCTCACACATAACTGAAGAATATGGGAAAACTTCAGTTGGGGGAACGGTCTGCAGATTACCTGCTTTGAGGTATGTTCAGTATTTTTATTTCTAGAGAGATGAATAAGTTCTAGAAAATGCTGACAGAGCCTTGTGTATTTGAGGTAAGCCTGATGCAGTGATTTAACAGCGACTGGGATCATGCTTACAAAACAGGGCAATACTCATGTTAATACTCATATTACTTAGTGACAAAACGTTTACATGATTTCATAAATAGGACGTTTTTTTCTCTGAGGGAGATAAGTCTTTATTTGGGGCCTAGTTTCCCCATGGGTAGTTAGATACTCCTAGGAGTATTTTCTTAAGGCCCCTCTGACATCCAGTACATGATGGGAGGGGCCTATTTTAGCGCTCTAACTGCGCAGTTTTAATTCAGACTGAGACGTTCAGCTTCCCTAGAAGAGTCCTCTGGCATCTGAGGACCATTTCAAAGGGGTTATTTCTGCACAAAATCGTATTTGAGGGCAGGTAGGAGCCTCAGCAGAGCTGTGGCAAGGTGCTCAATTGACTTTTAACGTTTTTCAATCCGGTTTGGGGCTTAAGGGGTTAATCATCCATTTGCAAGTGGGTGCAATGTTGCTTTACCCTTACACACACTGTAAACATTTCAAAGACTTTACTGTATTTTTACACTGTTTTGCAGTTTAAGTGCTAGTTTTTTTCTCTTAAAGGCACAGTAACATTTTTGTTTAATTGCTGTTTCACCTTTATTAAAGTGTTTTCCAAGCTTGCTTGTCTCATTACTAGTCTGTTAAACATGTCTGACATAGAGGAAACTCCTTGTTCAATATGTTTGGAAGCCATGGTGGAACCCCCTCTTAGAATGTGTACCAAATGTACTGATATTTCTATAAACTATAAAGACCATATTATGGCGCTTAAAGATTTATCTCCAGGGGATTCTCTGACTGAAAAGAGGGAGATTATGCAATCTAGCTCTCTCCATGTGTCAGGACCTATAACTCCCGCTCAAGTGACGTCAAGTACATCTAGCGTGTCTAATTCTTTTTACCTTACAGGACATAGCGGCAGTTATGAATGCTACCCTCTCAGAGGTATTCTCCAAACTGCCAGGGCTACAAGGAAAGCGAGACAGCTCTGGGGCTAGAACTAATACAGAGCTTTCTGACACTTTAATGCATGTGTCCGATATACCCTCACAATACTTAGAAGCCGAGGCAGGTGAGCTTCTATCTGTGGGTGACATTTCAGACTCAGGGAAGGCGTTACTTCAGTCTGATTCTGAAATGACAGCGTTTAAATTTAAGCTTGAACACCTCCGCTTATTGCTTAGGGAGGTTTTAGCGACTCTGGATGACTGTGACCCCATTGTGGTTCCAGAGAAATTGTGTAAAATGGACAAATACTAAGCTACTAAGGAATGGGATAGACCAGGTGTGCCGTTCTCTCCCCCTCCTGCTTTCAAAAAGATGTTTCCCATAGATGCCGCCATACGGTGGAGGGAGCCGTCTCTACCCTAGCTAAGCGTACAACTATCCCCGTCGAGGACAGTTGTGCTTTCCTAGATCCTATGGATAAAAAATTGGAGGGTCTCCTCCCCCCAGTTACTGTTGCAGTGGCGTTTTGGTTTGAGTCTCTTGAGGAGGCTCTACAGGTGGAGACCCCGCTAGACGATATTCTAAACAGGATTAAAGCTCTTAAGTTAGCTAACTCCTTTATTTCTGACACCATTTTTCATTTAGCCAAGCTAACGGCTAAGAATTCAGGTTTTGCCATTTTGGCGCGTAGGGCGTTATGACTTAAGTCCTGGTCAGCAGACGTTACTTCAAAGTCTAAGCTTCTTAACATCCCCTTCAAGGGACAGACCCTATTCGGGCCTGGTCTGAAGGAGATCATTTCTGATATTTCTGGAGGAAAAGGTCACGCCCTTCCTCAGGATAGGTCCAATAAGTTAAGGACCAAACAGAATAATTTTCATTCCTTTCGAAACTTCAAGAGGGAAATTTCGCCCAGTCCAAACCAGTCTGGAGACCTAACCAGGCTTGGAACGAGGGGAAGCAGGCTAAGAAACCTGCGACTGCCTCTAAGACAGCATGAAGGAGTAGCCCCCGATCCGGGACCGGATCTAGTAGGGGGCAGACTTTCTCTCTTCGCCCAGGCTTGGGCAAGAGACGTCCAGGATCCCTGGGCATTAGAGATTGCTTCCCAGAGATATCTTCTGGACTTCAAAGCTTCATCTCCAAAGGGGAGATTTCATCTCTCACAATTATCTGTAAACCAGATAAAGAGAGAGGCATTCTTACGTTGTGTCCAAGACTGGTTATGGGAGTGATCCACCCAGTTCCAAGGGAGGAACAGGGGCAGGGCTTCTATTCAAATCTGTTTATAGTTCCCAAAAAAGAGGGAACTTTCAGACCAATCTTGGATCTCAAGATCCTAAACAAATTTCTCAGGGTCCCATCCTTCAAGATGGAGACTATCCGAACCATCCTCCCTATGATCCAGGAGGGTCAATATATGACTACCGTGGAAAGGATGCTTATCTCCACATTCCGATTCACAGAGATCATCATCAGTTCCTCAGGTTCGCCTTCTTAGACATACATTACCAGTTTGTGGCTCTTCCCTTCGGGTTAGCCACGGCACCAAGAAACTTTACAAAGGTTCTAGGGTCCCTACTGGCGGTTCTAAGGCCACGGGGCATAGCAGTGGCTCCTTGCCTAGACGACATTCTGATACAGGCCATCGACTTTTCAAATCGCCAAGTCCCATACGGACATTGTTCTGTCCTTTCTGAGGTCTCACAGGTGGAAGGTGAACGAAGAAAAGAGTTCTCTCTCCCCTCTCACAAGAGTTTCCTTCCTAGGAACACTGATAGATTCAGTAGAAATGAAAATTTTTCTGACAGAGGTCAGGTTATCAAAGCTTCTAACTTCCTGCCGTGCTCTTCATTCCACTTCTCGGCCGTCAGTGGCTCAGTGTATGGAAGTAATCGGCCTAATGGTAGCGGCAATGGACATAGTTCCGTTTGCCCGCCTACATCTCAGACCACTGCAACTTTGCATGCTCAATCAGTGGAATGGGGACTACACAGATTTGTCCCCTCTGCTAAATCTGGATCAAGAGACCAGGGATTCTCTTCTCTGGTGGTTATCTCGGGTCCATCTGTCCAGGGGAATGAGTTTCCGCAGGCCAGAGTGGACTATAGTGACGACAGATGCCAGCCTTCTGGGCTGGGGCACGGTCTGGAACTCCCTGAAGGCTCAGGGTGCGTGGACACAGGAAGAAGCCCTCCTTCCGATAAACATTCTGGAACTGAGAGTGATATTCAATGCTCTTCAGGCTTGGCCTCAACTAGCTGTGGTCAGGTACATCAGATTTCAGTCGGACAATATCACGACTGTAGCCTATATCAACTATCAGGGGGGGACAAGAAGCCCCCTGGCAATGTTGGAGGTTTCAAAGATAATTCTATGGGCAGAGGTTCACTCTTGCCATCTATCAGCTATCCATATCCCAGGAGTAGAGAACTGGGAGGCGGATTTTCTAAGTCGGCAGACTTTTCATCCGGGGGAGTGGGAGCTCCATCCGGAGGTATTTGCCCAGCTGATTCAACTATGGGGCAAATCAAAACTGGATCTGATGGCGTCTCGTCAGAACGCCAAGCTTCCTTGTTATGGGTCCAGGTCAAGGGATCCCCAGGCAGCGCTGATAGATGCTCTAGCAGTGCCCTGATCCTTCAGCCTGGCTTATGTGTTCCCACCATTTCCTCTCCTCCCTCGTCTGATTGCCAAGATCAAGCAGGACTTGGTATGCAGATCTGGTGGACATGTCATCCCTTCCACCATGGACTCTGCCGCTGAGGCAGGACCTTCTACTCCAAGGTCCATTCAAACATCCAAATCTAATATCTCTGTGGCTGAGTGCTTGGAGATTGAACGCTTGATTTTATCAAAACGTGGTTTCTCCGAGTCGGTCATTGATACCTTAATTCAGGCTTGAAAGCCTGTCACCAGGAAAATCTATCATAAGATATGGTGTAAATATCTTCATTGGTGTGAATCCAAGGGTTACTCATGGAGTAAAGTCAGGATTCCTAGGATATTATCCTTTCTCCAAGAAGGATTGGAGAAGGGATTGTCAGCTAGTTCCTGAAAGGGACAGATTTCTGCTCTGTCTATTCTTCTGCACAAGCGTCTGGCAGATGTTCCAGACGTTCAGGCATTTTGTCAGGCTTTAGTTAGAATCAAGCCTGTGTTTAAACCTGTTGCTCCACCATTCAGTTTAAATTTAGTTCTTAAAGTTCTTCAAGGGGTTCCGTTTGAACCTCTGCATTCCATAGATATCAAGCTTTTATCTTGGAAAGTTCTGTTTTTGGTAGCTATCTCTTCGACTCGAAGAGTTTCAGAGTTATCTGCCTTACAGTGTGATTCCCCTTATCTGATCTTCCATGCAGATAAGGTAGTTTTGTGTACCAAACCTGGGTTTCTTCCTAAGGTGGTATCTAATAAGAATATCAATCAGGAGATTGTTGTTCCGTTACTGTGTCCTAATCCTTCTTCAAAGAAGGAACGTCTATTACACAATCTTGACATGGTTCGTGCTGTAAAGTTTTATTTACAATCTACTAAGATTTTCGTCAAACATCTGCATTGTTTGTTGTCTACTCTGGACAGAAGAGAGGCCAAAAGGCTTCGGCATCTCCTCTTTCTTTTTGGCTGAGAAGCATAATCTGTTTAGCTTATGAGACTGCTGGCCAGCAGCCTCCTGAAAGAATTACAGCTCATTCCACTAGAGCGGTAGCTTCCACATGGGCTTTTAAAAATGAGGCCTCTGTTGAACAGATTTGTAAGGCGGCGACTTGGTCTTCGCTTCATACTTTTTCTAAATTCTACAAATTTGATACTTTTGCTTTCTCGGAGGCTATTTTTGGGAGAAAGGTCTTGCAGGCAATGGTGCCTTCCGTTTAAGTTCCTGCCTTGTCCTTCCATTCATCCATGTCCTAAAGCCTTGGTATTGGTATCCCACAAGTAATGGATGAACCCGTGGACTGGATACACCTTACAAGAGAAAACAAAATTTATGCTTACCTGATAAATTTCTTTCTCTTGTGGTGTATCCAGTGCCTTAAAGTGTATCCCTGTCACTTTAAGGCAGGTGTTTTTTATTTTTAAACTACAGTCACCACTGCACCCTATAGTTTCTCCTTTTTCTTGCTTGTCTTCGGTCGAATGGGGGGTGGCAGTTAGGGGAGGAGCTATATAGACAGCTCTGCTGTGGGTGTCCTCTTGCAACTTCCTGTTGGGAAGGAGAATATCCCACAAGTAATGGATGAACCCATGGACTGGATACACCACAAGAGAGAGAAATTTATCAGGTAAGCATAAATTTAGTTTTTTTGGTTAAGAACCTGGGTTATGCTTGCTTAATGGTGGGTATATGTAAGCCTCCAATAAGCAAGCATTATCCATGGTGCTAAACCTTAAATGGGCTGGCTGCTAAGATTTACATTCCTTAATAGAAGGAAGGAGCACCTAAAAAAGGCAAAAGTATCTACATTCCTGCTTTTAAAATAAAGATAGCCAGAGAACGAAGAAAAATTGATAATAGGAGTAAATTAGAAAGTTGATTAAAATTTCATGCTCTATCTGAATCATAAAATAAAATATTTGAATAAGGGGATTGGAGAATTTAACCTATGAGGAGATGCTAGCCAAAGGGTCTGTTTTCTTTAGAAAAAAGGCGCTTAAGATGTGACATGATTACTTTATATAAATATATTCAAGGCCCATATACAGAGATGGCAGAAGCTCTGTTTATTCCAAGAAAATTGTTTGTGACCAGAGGTCACAATTTAAGGTTGGAGGAAAGGAGATTTAATCTCTTGCAAAGGAAACGTTTTTTCACTGTAAGAGCAATAAAATTGTGGAACTCATTACCAAAGGAGGTAGTGAATGCCAATACTCTAGATACATTTAAAAATTATTTGGATACATTTCTGTCTATAAACAAAATTCATGGATATGATTGCTAGTATTAATTTGTATAGGTTGAACTCTATGTACTTCGGTCTTTTTTCAACCTCATCTACTATGTTACTATGTTAGTGTCCCTTTAAAGGCTTTTTTATTGCTGTAACATTGACCGTACCTTACCCATATACCATTAATACAATTAGGGCCAGATTACAAGTGGAGTGCTAAATATTGCTTTCATGAAAGCAATATTTGCACTCCACAGTGTAACACCAGCACACTCTAATGTGTGCTGGTATTTCAAGTTCACAGCAATTTTGTTGGGTAGCATTGTGCTCACAAGAGCACACTTCCATAGGTTCCTATGGGAGCCTCGTTCTGATGATGTCAGAAACAGCATCAGAACTTCAGCGCAGTGAAGGGGGTAAGTAGTGCAGCGATGGCAGCAATTTTAAAAATATATGTATATGCTTATATATTTATGTGTTAATATGTGTATATATATAAGTATTTACAAATATTTTTACAGGGAACACACAGTTCCCATAGAGCGCAATGTAAAGGCACTTTTCAGTGCCGTTTGTTTTCTAACACCCCACTCCCACCAACTTTAGCCCCCAAAAAAACTGTCTGGTGCAGTAATTTTATTAAAATAATAAAGATGCTGCTATCTTTATTTTTAAATAAAATACACTACACTGTATTTTGGGGGCATTTGGGGCACATTTATAAAATTAACCAGAGATCTGATCTCTGGTTAATTTTATAAGCGCTAATTGCTACCGTGAGCTCGCGGTAGCAATAACCCAGCCACTTGTGATGGTTGATTAATTATTGTGACATAATTTAGTGCTCTGCTTGTAATCTAGCCATTAATAAATCATTCTAGTTATTATATCCCTTTAATATTAGGACAGGAATTCTAATTTTTAATGTCCCAGTCTGCCTTCCCTGTCTTGTCTTTGTTATTTGTATTCCTGTATAGCCCTGCAGAATCTGTGGGAAGATTACAAATAAAGATAATAATTAGTGAAATTCTAATTGATGCAGATTGTAGTCCAAAACAGGCATATCCTCTTCATCAAGCTATAGAGAAGATAAAATAAATTGCATATAAAACCATTTTTGACCACAAAATGGATGGCTTTTGAACCACAATAACATGGCCGTCCTTAGCATTGGGAAGTAAAAAAAACAAAAAAAAAAACAATAATGGGGGGCGGAGCCTGCAGCTGAAGAAGCAAGTCGCATACAGTGGAGGCTCCTGACTTTATTTGACTTTTAACTACATTATTCTATTTTGCTAAGAAGTTTCAGGATGGGTCCCTAAAGATAAGTGCACCCTGTAGCGGGTTATTGCTGGGGACTTTAGTGGGGAACCTAAAATTCATAAGCTTGAAGCATCTGTCTGAGCTGAAGGTCGTATCACCAACATGGAGAGTGCCATCTTTTCTGAGATACAAGCCCTGTTTGCAAAGCACGAGCTGCTAATACTTAAAAGATTTGATTCCCTAATAGAAGCTATAGAAGCGGAGCACTCCGATGCAAAGCGGCCTGAGCATGTGGTACAGGGGGAGGCAATCCTCAGAGTGCAGCTCATCACCATGCAGCTAAACATGGAGGATAGCCCGGATATGCCTATATACCCTCAGGAAAAGCGATTGCAAGCCGAAGCTGTGGAGGATAGTTGTGGCGGTGTTGGCGGTTCACCTGATGGGCTGCGTCATGTCTCACGGGCACTTGAGAACAGTCCCTATGTGATCGAAGGAGCCCCCGCTTACGGCTGTGAGGTGGCGGGCGCAGATGCTGTTGCTGGTGGAGGAGTGAGATGGAGTGTAGCCAGCTCCCGCGAACATGATGATGCCGCTATGAGTAAGGAGATAGTGGTCCGCCGCCAATCTACTGACCTGAATCTCTTCTTGGTCTGGGACTGGGTGACGAGTCCCGTAGTCGCCCTGAACCCTGTCATAGCCCCACAACTCAGGCTCTTCCTGTTTGAGGACACATGGCTCTCCGACACCCGTGAATCAGTGGGAGTCGGGTGATAATCAGTACATAAACGGGGACGCAGCCTGCTTAGGGCAACAGGCACTGCTTGTCTTCAATCTACAGTGGAACTGCACCTATAGAACTGGCATAGGGTAAACATCCCCCCATCGATGTGACTTATCATTGGAAGCACAAAATGTTTTAACTTAATGACAGCCTCCAAGCTTGAAATATATGTGTTTTGTGACTTTTGAAAGTGGCCTGCTTTTCCTTTAAGAATTGCATTGTGTATACTCAAATTATGTTTTTCTTATTTTTTTTGATACTTGCCATTTATCTGACCAATTGTTTTGCAACATCAGGGTTAGTTTTAGACAGATATATTTTCAGGATCAGCCTTTCATAAACTATTGGCTCTACCCTGTTAAATACATATTCTCTGCTATGTGCTTACCACTGGGTCTAACTTATGTATTTCATAGGGCTAAGGTATTAAGCAGCAGCTATTTTTTTACAATACCCTGTAAATACAACTGCCTCTCTGTCATCTGCGGCTGGGATGATGGAGTCGCAGAGGCTGCCTAGTCTAACCCTTTGGATAATATATTGCAGATGGCATGTGCTATATCTATAAGTAGCTTGTAATTTAATGTTTGCCTTCTGGGTCAATGAGGAGAATTACATAATCAACTTCCCTAGAGTAAGTGCCCTCTGTATTTATTTCTTCTATAATTATAAATATGTAGTACGTATAGAATACCATTTACCATGTGAGCACATGAGAACTGGTTATATCAGAAGCCTCTTTATTATTCTTTCATTAATGTTTAGTTGCTCAGTATGTAAACCAGAAATTATATGATTCTAGTCACTCCCTCCCCCCCCCCACGTATGTGGGTAAGGGATAAATAATTTATCCTAAATACTTCCTTTTGGCAGAGTTGAGTAGTCTCTGCCCTGTCCGTAGAGCCTTTGCCAAAGCTTGTTCCACTAGTAGTGAAAAAATGGCTCTCCGGATCCTATTAATGATAGTTTTATTACGACATCTCTTGCGTGTCTAACTGCCTGCAGTTTGTCTCCCCTAATAAACTTGGAATTATTCTTAACCTACATACATATCTACTGTAACTCTAGTGCTGATGTTGGGATGCCTGAGGTCCAAAGAGATTTAGGTGCGGCAACTACATATGTCTTTCATGCACTTTAGAGAGTCACCCCCTGGGGGAAGCCCTGACTAGTGTGGATGGTAAGGTGGTCTTTATGGGAAAATAAATAATGAATACTGGTTAACTCGACCCTAATATAAACTTGCAGCCTGTAGAAGACCCGGTAGCTCCCTCGCCAACAAGCCCTTGCCAAGCTTACCAAGATTTTTAACCTTCAAATAATAACTGGCAGTTGAATCAATGATTGCCTCTGGGCTTATATGTTCATTCCCCCGCCCTCAGGGGACTCCTGATTCTTACAAGCAGGGTTGCCCTATATACCATTTAAAAAAAAATAATAATAATAATAACCCTCAGCACTGGTAACCTTTATATTTTTCTATCTCTTCTTTTAATGATGTAGATTGTATGTTAGCTACAGTTTTTCATATTAGTACTCGGACTACTCTATGAAGCATTCTACAGACTTGTTTTGAAGCAGTGTTTTTTTTTCTCTTATGTATTTCCAGAGTGTCATGCTTATTCTCATGATCTCCTTCAATGTTAATTTAAGTTTCTATGTCTTCAGATGTGTTTTGGTTTTCAGATCCCTCAGTGGGATCTTCGTAACATTGATGACACTAGAGAGTTTACATGTTAAAATGAGAGGCATTGATGAGGGGTAATGTTCTGTCCTAGCGAAGTCCTTACTAAATGTTAAGCTGTTGTCTGTGACTGTATAACTGTATTATTCCTTGTGAGATATTGCCCTTCATTTTGCATATGTTGTACCTGTTTTCTTCTCCTCAATAAAAATATATTTAAAAAAAACAAAAAAAAAAACAATAATATATAAATACCCTGGTAAAGTGTTAAACTCAAAGTCATAAAAAAACTAAATTTATGCTTACCTGATAAATTTATTTCTGGGTATGGTGAGTCCATGGCTTGAGTAATTACTGTTTGGAATATCACTCCTGGCCAGCAGGAGGAGGCAAAGAGCACCACAGTTAAATTGCCAAGTATCACTCCCTTACCCACAACCTCCAATCATTCGACCGAAGGGAAATGGAGTAAAAGGAGTAACACAAGGTGTAGAGGTGCCTAAGGTTATAGTCAAAAGAACAACTGTCTTGAAATAAAGGGTGGGGCCTTGGACTCGCTATATCCGGAAGGAAATAAATGTATCGGGTACATTTTGTTTTTCTTTCCTAAGATATGGTGAGTCCACGGCTTGAGCAATTACTGTTGGGAACCAATACCCAATCTAGAGGACACAGATAAATAGGGACAAGACAGGCAATACTAAACAGAAGGCACCACCGCTTGAAGAACCTTCCATGGACATCATTCCATGGAAGCCACAGAGGTTATGTTGTCTGACTGGAACCTGATAAACTGGGCTGAGGACAACTGTTTTTATAAATGCAATGTCAGACCTTGTAAGAGTTGTAGCTATGTCACATGTGGCGATACTTTTACCTCGACTTGTACAGGTCAAACATTTAAGATTAAAGAGCATATTACTTGCACTTCTACTTTTGTTATATATCTTTTGACCTGCAAGTCTTGTAATTATCAATATACAGGGTTAACATCTAGAATGCTCAAAGATCGCATAAGAGAGCATTTACTTTCCCTGGAAGCAGAAATTCCCAAAACCCCTGTGGCCAAGCACTTTGCTTTACATGGAAATAGTTCAGCTGGTTTTACATTCCAAGGGATTGAGGTAGTTAAACTAGGACCCAGAGGAGGCAATAGATATGCAGCACTGAGTAAACGAGAAGTTTACTGGATTCACACTTTAAAAACCGGTGCTCCTTTTGGTATTAATAAAATAAGTGACATCAAATTGTTCATTGACAATACATAGACCTAGGATCTGGAACTTATAATAGATATAAATTCTGATATCGCCCAGATTATTTATAAAATCTTAGTGATAAACTATTCAAGTTTGGTCACCCGGAGAGCAGGCAGTATATGTTTTTTGAATGTGTTTATACTTTATAGCATTTGACTTTTATATGATGTAATACACATTGGTAAACTTAACTGCTTATGATCTCTGTGTGTTACCTAATACATGTATATACAATGTACATTTCACATCGTTTATTTACTAAGGTTTATTAGAATATCAGTTCCCTCTTTGTATTTCCATATTATATGTTTTCAACATGTTTAAATTAACTTCAGTACACTGGGATGTTATTAATTGACGAATATTCATGTATTTAGTTACAGTAAGAATCGTTATCCCCCACACATTGAATTGTACTATCGTTTCTAATGTGCCTATTGAATGATACAATTTTATATGAAAGCATAGTCTTAGTGTATAATAATGTATATATTTTTTGTTTATGATCGATATTTTCAAGTTTATTTATTATGCATAATGTTTATTATTGTTTTACACGTTGGATTGGATGTTTATTTCACAATACACACAAAATTTCCATTTTTTGTTATAATTAATTATGCAGCAGGTGTGCAGGGCTTACATCCTGTTTTTAAGGAGTCCTTACACACCTGTTAGGTAGCTCTGATGAAGTGCCCAATAGGGCAGGAAACGCGTCAGCGGTAGTCAGGTCTGTGTGCTGTGCCTTTGTTTTTTACTCACGGAATTTCAATTAAAGGTGAAGTTTTAACACTTATTTCATCAGCCTTTCTGTTTTTTCGATTATTGGGTTCTATTTTTGTTACAATCAGAGGTGTTGAACTAATTTCTGAGGACAACTGTTGCCAAACCAATAGAGCATTGTAAATCGCCCTCAACTCCAAGATGTTGATGGGAAGAGCAGATCCTCCTGAGTCCAAAGGCCCGGAGCGTTTAACGAGTTCCAGATTTCTCCCCAGCATGATCACCCTGGAAGGTCTCTGAAAGCATGTGCCCTGAGACAGATGTTCCTGAGAAATCCACCACGGGAGAGAGTCCCTTGATGACTGATCTAACTCTATTCTCTGAGATAGGTCTGCATGGTCGCCATTCCATTTTCTGAGCATGCACAACTGGAGAGCTCTCAAATGGAATCGAGCAAAAGGAATGATGTCCATGGAAGCCACCATCAGACTGATTACCTCTATACATTGAGCCACTGAAGGATAAGCAGTAGCCTGCAGAGAGAGGCAAGAGGAAATTATTTTGTTTCTCCTGACCTCTTTCAGAAAAATCTTCCTCAATAGAGAATCTATTATGGTCCCTAAGAAAACTATACTTGTAGCAGGGGAAAGGGAGTTTTTTTCCAGATTCACATTCCATCAGTGGGAACGAAGAAAAGACAACAATATCTCTGTGTGAGATTTTGCTTGTTGAAAAGATGGCACCTGAACCAATATGTCGTCCAGGTAGGGTATCACAGCAATTCCAAGAGAACAGATCACTTCCAAAAGAGCCCCCAGAACCTTTGAAAAAATTCTGGGAGCCGTGGCTAGACCAAATGGAAGGACCACGAACTGGAAATGTTAGTCCAGAAAGGCAAATCTCAGGAATCTGTGATGGTCCCTTTGAATAGGAACATCAAGATATGCATTCTTTAGGTCTATGGTTGTCATGAACTGACCCTCTTGTACTAAAGGAAGAATGGAGCATATAGTCTCCATCTTGAAGGATGGAACTTTGAGAAACTTGTTTAGACACTTCAAGTCTAGAATTGGACGGAAAGTTGCCTCTTTTTTGGGAACCACAAATAGGTTAGAGTAGAACCCTAGACCCTGTTCCTGCACTGGAACTATCACTCCCAGGGAGGAAAGATGTTGTATACATTTCAAGAACGCCTCTCTCTTTATCTGGTCTGTAGATAATCTTGAGAGATGGAATCTGCCTCTGGGAGGAAAAGTCTTGAATTCCAATTTGTAACCCTGGGATACTATGTCCACAGTCCAGGAATCTGGGATATCTCGTATCCAGGCTTGAGAGAACTAAGAAAGTCTGCCCCCCACCTGATCCGATCCCGGATCGGGGGCAATCCCCTTCATTTGGAATCAGCTGCAAGTTTCTTTGATTGTTTCCCTATGTTCCAAGACTGATTGGGTTTCCAAGAAGACTTGGATTGTTCCTGCTTGGAAGAAGAAGGGGAAGGCTTTTCTCTAAAGTTACGAAAGGAACAAAAATTATTCTGACATCCTTTAGGCCTATTCTTCTTATCTTGAGGTAGAAAAGAGCCTTTTCCACCCGTAATATCAGAGATAATTCCTGCCAAACTGGCTCCAAACAAGGTTTTGCCCTTGTATGGAATCGCCAGAAGCTTGACTTTAGAGGAAACGTCCGCATACCAGGTGTCAGGTTAGGTAAAGTCCGGAATCAGACCCAAATGCTAGAGTGAACTTAAATAACATGCTAGCACACTGAGTATAAACCAGGACGTGATCCCATGTCAGCTTCTATAAACAAGGTACTCACTCTATAGTGAAAGGTAGCTCTCAGGTTTCAGAGTTGGTGTTCTAGGTAACTTGATAGCAGGTGGAGTGGGGTCAGGAATAGGCGTAGTCAGACTGATTGTGTTCAGGCAGATTTGGGTTTAGCAATAGCGTAGTCAGGCAAGCAGAGGTTGGCAACTTGTAATCAGGCAGATTTGGGTTTAGCAATAGCGTAGTCAGGCTAGCAGAGTTTTGCAACTTGTAATCAGGCTATTTAGGGTTAAGCAACAGCGTAGTCAGGTAAGCAGAGTTTGGCAACAAGTATCAGTCATTAAAGAATTTGCATAAACGTAGTCAGGCAGGCAAAAGTTCATAAACTTGATATCAGGCTGAATGGGGTAAGGCAATAGCGTTGTCAGGCAGGCAAGAGTTCGATAACAAGAAATCAGGTAGTTCAGCAGATTAGAGTACTCATGGATAGCCACAGCAGTTAAACAAACGGGCACCAGAGGATCGAGCTGCCGGAATAAGAACCCTGTCTGACATCAGCAGAGTGGGACGGCTCAGTAAGTGCATAACGTTGCTAGGCAACGTAGTGCAAGAGACAGAACTGCCTGAAAAACCGGAAGATAAGAAGCAGAGCGTGACAATGCCCCCTCCTCAAGGACCCCTCCGGGGGACCCGACCAGGCTTGGTAGGATGCCTCATGTGAAAAGTCTTGATAAAAGCAGAAGCATAAACATAAGAGGCAGGTACCCAGGAATGGTCAGTAATGGGATAACCCTTCCAATGAACCAGGTAGTACAACTGGCTGCCCCATAACTTGGAGTCCAGGTCTGACTGACCTCAAATTCAGAAGTACCATCCACAAGTAGCGGTGGAGGAGGTTTGAATTTGATGGGGAAACATTTTTTTACTACCGGTTTTTAGAAGAGAGACGTGAAATACTGGATGGATCTTAAGGGTCTTGGGTAAAGCCACTCGATAAACTGAAGAACAAACTTTGGAAATGACTCAGAAAGGTCCAATGAATTTGGGACCCAATCTTGTACAGGGTTGCTTTAGATGAATAAATTTGATGGATAACCACACCTTGTCACCAGTGCGGTATAAAGGAGCTTTACAGCGTTTGCGATCAGCAAATTTATTGTATTTTCTAGAAGAGTAGAATTTGACGGATACGCTGCCAATGTCTACGATCGGCACCAGGAACTGCAGAAGTACTAGTAGACATAGGAAAGGTTCTAGGTTCGAATACATAAGCAGCCTTGAAAGGAGATGTCTGTAAGGAAGAATTGAGGCAAGAGTTGTGGGCTAATTCCGCTAAAGGAAGAAGCTGTGACCAGTTGGAGTGTTGATGGTTTACATAGTGCCTGAGGAAAGATTTCAGGGATTGATTCACATGTTCGGTTTGACCGTTGGACTGAGGATGATGTGCAGTAGAAAGAGAAATGTTGATTCCGAACTGTTTGCAAAGAGACCTCCAAAACTTTGAGACGAATTGGAAATCCATGTAATTGGGTGACATGAAGGATGAAAAGCTCAGAGAGTTTTTGAGCGGAGGGTAGTTCTGGTAGAGGAATAAAATGAGCTGACTTGGAGAACCTGTCTACTACTACCCATATGGTCTTATTTCCAGCAGAAACAGGAAGATCTGTAATAACGTCCATGGATATGTGGGACCAGGGGTAATGTGGTACAGGAAGAGGTTGTAATAAACCAAAAGGTAGTCAAGAAGACTGTTAATGGAGGCACAAGAGTTACAAGCAGCAATTTACTCCAGGATGACCAGCCAGTATACTATAATGAGCCCATCGTAGAAGTTTAAGGCAGAGTTCACGGGGTACATAAAGGATTCCAGGATGAAGTTTGTAAGAAGATGGTGCCTTATCTTGAGCTGAACGTAGTGCCTGCATAGGGAATGAGGATAATTGAGCAAGAAAACTGACTAGATGTAGTATGGGTTCAGAATCCAACAGCGCAGAATCAGTAGGTTGAAATTGCCTGGACAAAGCATCAGCCTTGGATTTTTTGGTACCAGGAACATAGGAAAGTACAAAATTAAACCTGGAAAAGAACAAAGCCCACCGAGCTTGACGAGAGTTGAGGCGTTTAGCTGTATGGAGGTACAGGAGATTCTTGTGGTCAGTTAGGATGAGAAACGGCTGACTAGTATCCTCAAGCCAATGTCTTCATTCGACTAAAGCCAGCTTAATGGCAAGTAACTCTTTGTTGCCTACGTCATAGTTTAGTTCAGCTGGATTGAATTTCTTAGAAAAGAACCTCACAGGATGTATTTTGCTGGTGAATGGGTTACGTTGGGAGAGAACAGCTCCAGCAGCTATAGAGGAGGCATCCACTTCAATGATGAATTGGAGTTCTGGAATGGGATGACAGAGGATAGGTGCTGAAGAAAATGCTGATTTCAGAGTTTCAAAAGCCTGAATTGCAGTACTAGGCCAATCTATGCAGTTTTGACCTTTCTTGGTAAGAGAAGTGAGAGGAGAAGAAATATTAGCAAAATCTTTTCTAAACTTTCAATACTAATTGGCAAAGCCAAGAAACCTTTGTAAGGATTTGAGGGTGGTAGGTCTGGGCCAATTTTTGATTGCAGAAAGTTTATCAGGATCGATTTCAAATCCATATTGGGAAATAATATAACCTAAGAAGGCGAAGAGAGAGTTTTTACGTAGTCTTTGGAGTACCAATTTTACATGGTGAAGATGTTCTTGTAAGGTTCTGGAATAGATTAGTATGTCGTCAAGATAAATGATAACAAATTGGTTTAAGTAATCTCTGAAGATCTCATTTACAAAGTGTTGGAACACAGCAGGTGCATTGCACAATCCAAAAGGCATTACGAGATATTCTTAGTGGCTGAATCTAGTGTTGAATGCAGTTTTCCATTCGTCGCCTTTACGAATTCTAACCAAATTATAAGCCCCTCGAAGATCCAATTTGGGATGGCTCAGTAAGTGCATAACATTACTAGGCAAAGCAGCGCAAGAGACAGAACTGCCTGGAAAAAAATGGAAGATAGGAAGCGGAGCGCGACACCAGGATTTCAACCATAACGCCCTGCGGGCTAGGACAGCGAAACTAGAACTTTTAAATCCTAGTCTAAGAACCTGTAAAATGGCATCTGCAATAAAGGAATTGGACAACTTAAGAGCTTTAATCCTATCTTGAATTTCATCCAAGGAAGTCTCTAATTGAAGAGAATCAGACAAGACGTTGAACCAATAAGATGCCGCACTAGTCACGGTGGCAATACACACCGCAGGTTGCCATTGGAGACCTTGATGAACATAAATCTTTTTCAAATAAGCCTCCAGCTTCTTGTCCATTGGATCCTTAAAAGAGCAGCTATCCTCAATAGGAATAGTGGTTCTCTTAGCCAGAGTGGAAATGGCCCCTTCAACTTTGGGTAAAGTATACCAAGGGTCTTTAATGGAGTCCTCGACAGGAAAACTTTTCTTAAAAATGGGAGACAGGGAAAAGACACCCCTGGTTTCTCCCATTCCTGTGAGATAATCTCCCTAGCATGGTCCGGCACAGGAAAACCTCAGAAGTGGAAGGTTCATCAAATAAACTATTAAGTTTACTAGATTTCTTAGGAGTGATAACGACAGGGCTATCGGAGTCATCTAAAGTAGCTAAAAGCGCCTTTAACAATACACAAAAGTGTTTAAGCTTAAATCTAAAGGATACCACCTCAGTCTCAGAAGAAGGAAATATACTGTCAGAATCTGAGATTTTATCCTCAGAAAGTCCCAATGTATCTTCCTCATCAGACTTATAAGAAAATGCAACTTGGGAAGCAGAACTGAGGACAGGCATCTTACTTTCTGAATTTCTAGATTTCCTCTTGCGTTTTCCCTGTTCTCTGGGAATGGCAGATAATGCCTCAGATACCGCTGAAGATACCTGGGCAGCAGTTTCTGCTTTTAATTAAACTCCACTAGGAGTTATAATGGAACCGCAGGGAACTGCATGTGACATCATTGAGGCTTGGGACGTAGCAGGAGAAAGCTGAGGTATTATTTTAACAGCATCATCCTGAGAGACATTAGGCTAAAAAATGTTACCTTTATTTTGCAAGGTTTTCTTGACACATGAAGAACAAAATTGCATAGGAGCTGAAATTTGTGCATCTAAACACAATAAGCATGAATTCATGAGAGCAGGCTCTTGCTCCATATTAGACATGTTGTGAAACAGTAAATAAACTTGTACAGATAAGTTTCAAAGATTTTAATATTCAATTAAAATAAGCCAAGGAAAAAATACACTTTAAATTTTATCCCAAATTAGGATAGATCCCCAGCTAAAATTATGCGAGAAAAGTAAAAAAAAACAACATTTAATAAACATCAAATAAACTTCTCAAATACCCTTCAGGCAACCCCACACCTCAATTACTGAGGTGCCTTACCGCTACCAATTAAGACCGGATCATTCAGAAATTGAGAAAAACAACTTTTTCCTCAAAAACGTTATAAAGCAAAGCCGGTCATGTGACCGCAACTGCCTAGCTCAAATTACTGCTGCGACACAGAGAGGCACTGTTTCCTGGTACACTGAGTACCAGAAATAACCGTTTTCAAACCTGACAGTTTAAAATGTTACATCGTTTTATTTTAAAGCAAAAGGGAAATGAATAAGCTGCTGATATAGAAAATTCAGCCTTACTTTCAGTTTAAACTTGTATTGTTTTATTAAGTAAATATGTGTCAGAAAATAAAGCCTGATAAAAACATTTTACCCTTTCTTTTTAAAAGAGTTTAAATGTTAGTCTCACACATGCTACAGTGCCAGCTTCATGCCCCAGTGTAACCCATACAACAGGATTATCTATGCAAACGAGAAAACACACAAATCCAGCAAGCTCCCATCCAAGAATTGAGGGTTTAATACATGCGGTACATACACAAATATATCAAGTAAGTAAGGGGTAAAATATTTAAGAAAAAAAGTTGAGCTAAAGATGCTATGGCCCAAAGCTCCTACCGGTCTTACGCGTTTCGTCTGTAGAAAAAAGCCTTAATCATAGACCATATTGCAATATCCGGTAAGCACCCTTTTAAAGCTATCAGGGCCTCATAAGGGTTAGCAGCTGTGAGTAATAGCATATTGATGAACCACTAATAAATCAGGCATAAGATACCAACCAACATCTTAATTACAGGATAACAACTCATTACATGTGTATACAGAAAAATAAAGAATATTTAACCATGTGTGAATATTCTAAATAATATTTATATCATTACATATATACAAAAAGTAATCAGAAAATGGCTAACTATAAACGGATACTCTGTATAACATTTGTGTCCCTGTAAAAACAATAAAGTACAATAATTTGGGGGGCTAATCTCAAACCCCTGTTTTGAGAGCAACAAGAACCAGTGTCAGTAATTTTTATGAAACGAAGGAGTTATAGGTGTAACTTGAATCTAAACTTATAAGCTTTTATAATAAAAAAATTATCAATTTAAAGGACTTAGCCTATAATCACCTCGGTAATGACAAAGAACTCTGTTGGGTAAAGGAAAACCCTTGAATAAGTATAGATAATTGAATATGTAATATAAAACCTGATGTATCTAAGAGCCTACTTTATTTGGACTGTGCAAACTCTGATATATTTCAGACTCATGTTTAGCCAAAGAGTACTACTAAACATTGCAATAGAGTGATGGAAGCAACCTCCAAAAAGTAATCAGAAATTACAAGGTCCAAGTATAATACATTAAAGTTGCCAGGATTATCTATGTCCAAATAAAAAAGCAGTGTGGAAGAAAAAGCAATTACCTGCTCCGCTGTCCGGCATGTAGACAGTTACAAGGTATGACAGGACACAGCTCCTCACAGAGACCTTTGAAAAAGAAAGAACAGAGTAGCCAACTCTGGCTTTCTAAACTAGGGCAGCAATTGTTAGGAAAACGCAGTAAGTACCTCTTTACAAGTTCCTAATTGCTTTAAAGCCACCACTACCCGACTGCAAGGAATGACATGGAATACGGCTATACCCCAAAACTTGCTTGTAGATTATATCAAAATTTTTCTTCAGACACCTAAACTTCACCTCCTCCATGCACCGAAGGCAAAGAGAATGACTGGGGGTTGGGGGTAAGGGAGTGATACTTAGCTGTTTAACTGTGGCACTCTTTGCCTCCTCCTGCTGGCCAGGAGTGATATTCCCAACAGTAATTACTCAAGCCCTGGACTCACCATGAGGCCCATTTATTAAGCTCCGAATGGAGCTTGAGGGCCGTGTTTCTGGCGAGTCTTTAAACTCGTCAGAAACAGCAGTTATGAAGCAGCCGTCTAAAGACCACTGCTCCATAATCTGTCCTCCTGCTCTGAGCAGGCGGACATACATCGCCGCAATTCAACACGATTGAGTATGATCGGGTTGATTGACACCCCCTGCTGGCGGCCGATTGGCAATGTCAGATCAGGTCCGACAGACATTTGATAAATAGGCCTCCATATCTTAGGAAAGAAATTAATTTTATAGTCCTTCAATAGCTGTTGTTGGCTGTAGTTATTTAATTTTATAGTCCTTCAATAGCTGTTGTTGGCTGTAGTTATTTCACTTAACGGATTGTACAGTTTTCTGGGCAGGATTAATAAATTGGGGTTGATGTGCTAAACTCAACTGCATCTCAGCTAGACTAGTCAGAGGTGCCTGGTACTGTAGTGTCCTGATTGATTAGTAGAACTATGAAATCACTGCAACAGCAAAGCAAACTAGCTAGAATAACCATGCTAATCATTAACATGCAATTCACTGGTAGGTTGTAGCTCTCTATAGCTTGTTGAACACTTTAATATTATCTATAACTGCTATTTGTAACATTTCCCAGTTTACACCCAATTTACTTTTATAGACCAGATCGGCAATTGGTATTTTATTCATTCCAAACTTCATTTGTCTAGTTTAGGTCTGTTACAGATCAGGCTCTACGGTCTGCAGAACATTCCTGCCAAAAGCAACTTCTGAAGAAGCATAAATATCAAAGTGATAAAACTTTAAAAAGTGTGCAATAAAGACCAAGAAGCTGCCTTGCAAATCTGATTAATAGAAGCCTTGTTATAAAAAGCCCAGGAAGTGGCAACTGCTCTAGTAGAATAAGCAGAATGGTGCTCAGAGGGAGTTTCCCAGCAACCAAATATGCCTTACGAATTAAGGCTTTAAGCCAGGATGCCCAAGTAACAGCCGTAGCTTTCTAACCCTTTTGAGGCCCAGGAGAATAAACTAAAGAGAAGAAGAGATTCTGAATTTTTTTTGTGGATTCCACATAACACACAAGAGCTCTCACAACATCCAGATTTTTTTGATTGATAGCATCTGTTAATAGTACCATAGGTTGTGGGAAGGTCCAGTTACAAAATATGTTTGGGATAGATTATCCAATTTTTTAAATACGCTTTTGAACAGCTCTGTAAACCTATCTATACAACAGGCTTTTCTACACAAATGTATTCGTAGAATTAATGTACATAATTCATTAAGATAACCTTTACAGCTGCAAGGATTTGCATGTCATGTCATAGGAAAGAGGGTGCCGTCACTTGGGATGAAATACTTAACAAAATTAAATATTTTTATAAAAACAGGCAACGTACCTGCAAAATACAAAGGAGACCTTTCCCAAAATATGGTTTTATTGGATTATGTATGATACCAACTAATAATACACTGATCTCAGACATTAAAACCGACACAGGTGATTTTAATGTCTTTCATATAGGAGTCCAGACATCTGACGGGACAGCATCTAATTACTTGTATTTTTTCTTTTTTATTTCCTCTTCTCTTTGTCTAGATAGGGTTGTTTTTATTTTTACAGTCAATTCACTATTTCTGTTCTTGAAACCTATAGAAAACAACAGAAATCTATACTTTTATTATTCTAGAGGTATAGATATGGGGGGCGATTTATTAAGCAGTGGATGCTGCATAGACGCCCCATCATTTCTAGTGCGCCAGAAACGGAAGCTAAGCAGCGCTCATAAGACCGCTGCTCCTTAACTTCTCCACCACCTTTTAGGTGGTGGACTGAAATAATCCCGATCCAATCTGAATGATTTACGGCCCCTGCTAGCGGCCGATTGGTCCCGAGTGAGCAGGGGGCAGCATTGCACAAGCATTTCACCAGAAATTCTTGTACAATGTTAAATACTGACAGCGTATGCTGTCGGGATTTAGCAAGGTCGAGCGGACATGATTTGCTACAGTGAATCATGTCCGCTCGACCTTTGGTAAATCTACCCCATGATATGTAACAAAGAGTATGCATTATTCATTGTGATTTCCTTTGTCTTTGGTGTTATTACTATTACAGACATTCAGATAAGGGAAGTTAACTTGGGAAAATTGACACATTGTTGAGATAATAATGTGTTAGCAATTTGAATTTTGTAATACTTTAAAAACTTCTAATAAAAAAGATTTCAAAATAAATAATACCTTAGGAAGAAAGAAATGGCTAGTGCGAAGAACAGACTGATCCTGATAAAAGAAATCATAAAAGGAGGTTTGCATGAAAAAGATGACAGCTCGGAAACACTCCTAGCCAAAAAGTGTTCTAAACTGGTAGTATCTGTAAGTTGCATTGTGTACAAATACTGTATATGTCCCCAGACTATGTGAAGCATGTGCACATGTTCATTCTAGAAGACAATGGGATAGGAAGGGGCAAAATACTTACCTGTCATCACCTTCAACCACAGTGCTTACCTCAGCTGCAGCAACTTGCTTCCAGTAGACAAGCCCATCTTCGGAAGTGCTAGCACAATGCCAAAGATCTAAGGTACCGCATCTACATCCCAGGGGTTTGGTGGATAAGTTTCACCTAGGAGGCATGTGAAATTTTTTACTGAGAAAAAATCTTTCACTGCCTGGATGATAACTCCTTGTCTACCACTCTGACCAGTAAGGTAGTGGGAGGAGTAAATGGGCCTTCGATCTGTTAAAGGACCCCTCTCAATGACGAATAGATCTGCACTTCAAATTTCACCTCACTCCTCATCAGGGAGATAAAAGAAAATGACTGAGGATCATGGGAAATAGGAGGGAATTATAGCTCTGGTGTGTTAGGATATCTTTTGCCTTTTCCTAGTGGTCAGGAGGGGAATTCCCACACATGATGACTTGTGGACTCTCACCATCGGATGAAAGAAAAGAAAAAAGTTTGATGACTGGTGTGAGTTCTCACAACTGGAATAATCATAAATAGGAATATTCAACAGAATTATAAACTAAAGCATTTTGTATTGCATATCTACCAATTAGTTTACACTTCATAATATTAAAAAAATGTGTTCTTTGTGATTTCTGCCACATAGTTTCTACATAAACTATAGCTTTTAGACACTTCCTCTTGATAAGGATATACTTACCATGTTTTCCAGGAATAGACAGATTCAATTTTAGCCTCTTAGTCATCAGGTTCAACACATGATAAATCATTTCCTTATTAGATAACCCTAATTGTTTTCTGATTCTCATAAGAAAGGCTGTTAACAACTGAAATGATGTTTAATTTGGTGTGTGGTGATATGAGTGCAGGACTCAACTGGGCTACCCCTAATTCTGATATGCTCCCAGTATCAGAAAATATAGAAATCTAAAGCAAATGGGGGAGGGGTGCACTCAAAGAACAGAGCAGTGAGTAGGACTACCTATAAATGCTTACAGGCTGGAAAAAATAGGATCTAATCAGTGAGGGAATACTATCACACTGTGTGTGTATTTAGGTAAAAATAAAATTATAATGCAAAACAATATATCTGGTGTCCGTGTGTGCTGAAGGCTCATTAAATAATGACAAACCTATGTTTAACCTATGTTGGTATGGCACTATCAAGTGAGTTGTTTGCCGTGATTATGTGGCTGGTAATATATTTGTGGCGGTTAATATACTTGTGGGTCCTCAATAGGTAAAATACAATATAGATGCAATGTGTAATCCAATATAGATGTGATACAAATGTTTGACCTATGTTGGTATGACACTATCAAGTGAGTTGTTGCCGTGATTGTGTGGCTGTTAATATACTTGTTGCGGTTAATATACTCGTGGGTCCTCAATGGTTAAGTACAATATACTTCTATGATGTTAAGACAAAAACAAAAACAGAGGCGCCACATGTGTAGGTCAAAAGTTATAACTTTTTACACAGAACTTACTCTGCTGAGCTGAGGAAATAGTGAGTAACCTTAGGGCATTCTAGCCCATCTCTCCATTCCACCTGCAGTTCCAGTTGAAAGGAAGGATTGCCATTGGGTATTATTCAGAAGCCCTGCAGGCAGAAAATTCCAACACTGCACGCATCCGGTGGGGATCTTCCACACAGCCAGCTGGTTCGCTGTAGAATACCAGCCTGCTCCTGTTGGCACAATAGAGTGCCGCCAATTTTGTGAGTACCCTTATTCTGCTGCTATCTGGATTTATTTATCTTTTTTGACCTACACATGTGGCGCCTCTGTTTTTGTTTTTGTCTTAACATCATAGAAGTGCATCATCCCCTTGGGTGACGACAGAGAGCGGCCTATCAAGTTCTGGGACGTCTGAGGATACCTGTTGGATTTAACATATCTGGCTTGTCTAGTCTATTTATTTTATTGTGTATTATCTTTTTTATTTTTACTTGCACATACAGGGATTTTTATATATATCATATTGTGTTTATGTACGGATTCCATCATATCTTTAGCGCCTCCTATAGAAGCCCAGTGATTTATATCACGGTTGCTTCTTCCTTTGTTAAGTACAATATAGATGCAATGTGTAATCCAATATAGATGTGATACAAATGTTATATAAATACAATATAAATGTGATCCAAGAAAGCAATAATCAAAGAGTGAAAATTATAAAGCTGGTGCAGGTTATGGGTAAAATATTTTACTACGAAAGGTCCTCATGGGAATCTGTTATACAGATAATATGTATATAGGTAAATACATCCAAATAATTAAAACAATTAAAACAAATACACAATTATTATGAAGGTTGACACATAGCAATACATAAGCAAATAAAATGATACACTGTGTCGATAATGATAAAATAGCTTTGTGAGCATAGACAATAAAAGCGCTAAAAATAGCTGTTATATTAAAAGGACACTCTTGTCCGTATGAATAAGTCCTTGATCAACAATATCACAATTGCAGTTCAACGTGATGTGTAAGATGTTAAAAGTTGTGGCCACAACTATTGTATGGGATCCAAGGAGCTAACTTCCAATATATGTAGCTTGTTATAATCCCGTAATTAAAACTGAGTTATACAAAGTTATTTTGGTTGCTCACCCCTACCGGACTACCGATATCCCTTACCTCCTCTTCAAATTTCGTGGGTTATGGGAAGGCTGTAACTGTCCCGGGATGGTGTCTCTGTTCGGCGTGTTGCCGTGTAAGCCAAAGTCAGTTGTGATGGTTTGTTATAGTCGGCGTCTCACCTTTGAATTTCCGGGTCAGTCCTTCCTACCCTGACATGTACACAGAGTAATCACGTGGTCCTCGGAGGTCCAATCGGATAGCCGGGTCATGGGGGGAGTGGTGCAGTAGCGGTTCTGTGAGGTTTTCTCGCTGGAGCCAAATTCGGTCACACTAGATTGTCAAAATCTACGCGTTTCAGCGCTGGGTATGCGCCTTTATCAAGACTTTCTATTCCTGTGTGTTTTCTATGGCTCTATTTCTAGTAGTATGGGCGTTGAAAAACTCCTCCCAAGATATCAAATTTCAAGCGGTTGATTGGCTATTTGTCTATGCATCTAATAGTAGTAAAACTCGTAATAAAAAACTGATAATATCAGGATATCACAATAACACATATGTATCATTCTGCATATTGAGAGATAAAAACAAACAGTATTTCGCTTAGTACTTATATTGATTCTACGATATGTAAGAGAGTTACATATATTCACTCTTGCACAAATTCACTTATACAAAAAGGAGGTGTTTGATTCGGATCTAAACCATTAGACGGATGATTATATATAGAAGGATGTATATCAAATAATTATATATAAAAAAAGATATAATGGGTATATATGTAAAAAGATCACAGTAGTAAGAGATCTAGATGGGTTATATACCCAAGTGCTTGTATATCAATGATTATAATACAGTTATATGTCAGTAGGTCGCCATATCTAGGGATTGATATTAAACCTTATAGATGTTGTAGGGTCTGTGTATAATAAAGAGGTTGTAAGAATGAGGGTTTTATATTAAGATACATTTTGAGGATTATATGTTATATAGAACTATTTCATAATCAGTGAGATATCTGTATTAACTTTATATAAACGGATTCAAGTTGAGTTCTGCATTGAGACCATTCTGTGTCAATGTATTAAATTTGAATATTAATTCTGCTTCTTTTAATAGTAAAGTGTTTTCTATATCTCCTCCTCTGTTATTCAGAACTTTTTTGATACCCCAATACTTGAATCCTATTGGTTTCTTATGATGTATTTCTGTAAAATGTTTTGAGAGTAAGTGTTTACAGTTACCACGTTTTATATTTGAGAGATGTTCTCTTATTCTATCGTGTAGAGGTCTACTAGTTTGTCCTAAATACTGTAATTTGTATTGGCATTGTATTAGATAGATTACATTAATATCTGAGCATCTGATTGTCTCTCTTATTAGATGTTTATAATTATTATTAGAGGATATCACTTCTTTATCTTTTTTACCAAATTTGCAAGCTTTACAGCTGTTGCAAGGATAGAAACCTTGAAGATTATTGCCTAGTAAATCTTGTTGTCTTGATTTCATGTTTTTATTGAACTGGCTAGGTGCTAGTATACTCTTTAGATTTTTGGTTTTTCTATATATTATAGTAGGATGTTGATCTATAATGTCTGACAGAAGTGGATCTTTCTTGATTATATGCCAGTGTTTATCTAGGATCTTTTTTATAGTTTTATGGTCTTCATTATATTCTGTTATGAATGATACTTGATTACATGTATTTTTATTGGCATCTTTCCTCTTGTATTTTAATAATTCTGTTCTATCTTTCTTTATTGCTTGTGTTTTTGCTTCATTGATTACATTATCTCCATATCCTTTATCTTGAAATTTCTTTTCTAATGTCTTAGCTTTTGTAAGGAAAGTTTGGTCTTCTGAGCAGTTTTTCTTTATTCTGTAAAATTCACCCTTAGGTATATTATTGATCCATTTGTTGAGATGACAGCTGTCTGGATGTAAGTAACTATTAGTATCGGTGGGTTTGAAATATGTTTCAGTGATGATAGTATTGTTACTGATCTTTATTTGGACATCTAGAAAGTGTATGTATTCTTTACTGTATTCATGAGTGAATTTTATTCCCCAATTATTGGAGTTGATATCCTCGAGGAACAGATGCAGTAATTCTGCATCACCTTTCCAGATAAAAAATATATTGTCGATGAATCGCTTGTAGAGCACGAGGTTTGCACCCCATGGGGAGTGTAAAATATGTTCTTCTTCAAACCTCCCCATAAATAAATTTGCATAACTGGGTGCAAACCTCGTGCCCATAGCGGTTCCTTTTAGTTGCAAATAAAAAGTGTTGTTGAAGTTAAAATAGTTATTTTCCAAAATGAATTTTATACAATCTATGATAAATTTTATTTGTGGTGTTTTCATTTCATAATCTAAATTAAGGAAAGCTGAAGCTGCAATACCTAATTTATGTTGAATATTTGTATAAAGCGAGTTCACATCGCAAGTGACTAATGTATAGTCTGTTTGCCAATTTATATTTGTTATGATATTCAGAAAATCAGTAGTGTCCTTAAGATATGATGGTAGATCTTGTACATATTTTTGTAAGAATGTATCCACATACTGTGACATGTTGGAGGTTAGACTGCCAATCCCTGAAATTATGGGTCGTCCTGGCGGATGATCTAAAGTCTTATGTATTTTTGGGAGGTAGTAAAAAACAGGAGTTTTGGGATGTGTAATATTCAAGAATTGATGCTCATGATTATTTATTATTTCTGTTTGTTTTGCTTCATTCAAGATACTTTCAAACTTTTTTATTTGTTTTTGAATAGGATTAAATGGTAGTTTTTTCTAAGTGTCTGTGTGTCATGACTTACACCTGTGCCTTTAAGGATACCTGACACCAGTTGCCATCTGTATAAAATCCCCACCCTCAGTTCATTCATTGCTTAGTAATTTTTGACTATATCAGTCATCTACCTTAGCCTCTCTTGGAAGAATTATTACAAGCCTTTGGACCGTTGCTACAAGAAGTCTAAACTTTGTTGCAAATACCTAATGTGACTAAGTTTTTCCAGCTCATTCCAATTTTGTTCTCGGAACAATCAGTCTCCAGCTTTCACGCTACTGACAGCTTCACAAGCTAATCACGCTGTTTACTGCAGCTGTCTGCATTACCTTCGGAGCCGGATTCAGCGGTGACGTCACCCGCCTTCTCAGCTGTTCACCTCTTACCATCTGGAAGCCGCAGCTCACGCTTGTTCCACGCGCTCTCCTAGCGTGTTCCAGACTCGATCCTCTACTCCTCCAGCTTATTGTTAAGACTTCCGAATGCAGTAAAAGTAAACCTTTACCTCCGGTATCGATATCTTAGCAGCCTTGACTCCGGACTCTCTCTCTCTGGTACAGTTACCCAAATTGGTTTAATTTATATTTGCCTGTTAATATCCATACTTTCTGCTTAAACCACATTTTATATGTCTATACATTGTATCGTATAAAATTTATCACAAGGTTTTTATTTATAACATAACCTGCCAAACTTGTTGCCACCTATTGGCTATAGGTTATGATTATGATAAGTTAACCTAACAGTAAGGGTAGGATTGTTGCCTTAATAAATGAAACCATTTTCATTTAACTCCAATTCCTTCCTAAGTCAACAATTCTTCCACACTCCTTTAACTTTTAAAGTGATACTATTTTTATACTAAGATAACTTTTATTTACAGTTGGATTCACAATCTATTGTTATATTTCTCCCTACAGGGAAATATAGGATCTTGACTGAGACCTGACACTGTGTCTCCTAATATTGTATCTGCTTCTTTTATATAGTCTTTGGTGTTTAGTACTACCACCCCTCCTCCCTTATCTGCTTGTTTTATTGTAATTGATGGGTCATCTTTGAGTTCTTTGAGAATAGTTTTTTCTTTCCTAGTGAGATTTAATGGTTTCCTTTTATTAATTTCACATTTTTGTATGTCTTCTTTTATCAACTTCTCAAACATCTCAATATGTTTTCCTTTATCCTGTATTGGGTAAAATTGTGATTTCGCTTTAAGTGATGTATGTAAATATTCTGTTTTATGTGTTTGTCTTTCTTGTGGATTCTTTAAAAAGTGTCTTTTAAGAGTTAATTTGCGTATGAATTGGTTAGCATTGATTAGGGTGTTGAATTTATTTAGTCTTGTAGATGGAGCAAAGGATAATCCTTTTGCTAAAATGTGTTCTTGTTCTTTGTTCAGTGTTTTATCGCTCAGATTAAATATACCATTATTACTATCAGGGGTATCGTTCTCACTATTAGCAGTAATATTATCTTTTATCTCGATTTCTTGTGATTTCCTGTGGATTCTTCCCCCTCCTCCTCTACAGCCTCTGGTCTTCTTCTCTTTTGATTTTTTAACCTTTCCTGATTCTCTAACTTGACATTTTTTGATGTGGATGGTTGTTCTGGTCTTATCTCTAAAAAATGATGGTTATTTTTGTTTTCATTTGTAGTATTTAATACTTCATATCTGTTTTTTAGTTCAATGTTTTGGTGTGTATTACCTGTTCTCTCACCTTTTCCTTGATGTCCATTATAGTTGGGTTTATATCCCTCATGATGGTAATATCTACCATCATTATGTCTAAAGTGGTTTTGTCTACTATAGTTGGAGTTGTATTCATTAGGATAATAGTGTCTGTCATCTCATCGCCGAACAGAGACACCATCCCGGGACAGTTACAGCCTTCCCATAACCCACGAAATTTGAAGAGGAGGTAAGGGATATCGGTAGTCCGGTAGGGGTGAGCAACCAAAATAACTTTGTATAACTCAGTTTTAATTATGGGATTATAACAAGCTACATATATTGGAAGTTAGCTCCTTGGATCCCATACAATAGTTGTGGCCACAACTTTTAACATCTTACACATCACGCTGAACTGCAATTGTGATATTGTTGATCAAGGACTTATTCATACGGACAAGAGTGTCCTTTTAATATAACAGCTATTTTTAGCGCTTTTATTGTCTATGCTCACAAAGCTATTTTATCATTATCGACACAGTGTATCATTTTATTTGCTTATGTATTGCTATGTGTCAACCTTCATAATAATTGTGTATTTGTTTTAATTGTTTTAATTATTTGTATGTATTTACCTATATACATATTATCTGTATAACAGATTCCCATGAGGACCTTTCGTAGTAAAATATTTTACCCATAACCTGCACCAGCTTTATAATTTTCCCTCTTTGATTATTGCTTTCTTGGATCACATTTATATTGTATTTATATAACATTTGTATCACATCTATATTGGATTACACATTGCATCTATATTGTACTTAACCATTGAGGACCCACGAGTATATTAACCGCAACAAGTATATTAACAGCCACACAATTACGGCAACAACTCACTTGATAGTGTCATACCAACATAGGTCAAACATTTGTATCACATCTATATTGGATTACACATTGCATCTATATTGTATTTTACCTATTGAGGACCCACAAGTATATTAACCGCCACAAATATATTACCAGCCACATAATCACAGCAAACAACTCACTTGATAGTGCCATACCAACATAGGTTAAACATAGGTTTGTCATTATTTAATGAGCCTTCAGCACACACGGACACCAGATATATTGTTTCGCATTATAATTTTATTTTTACCTAAATACACACACAGTGTGATAGTATTCCCTCACTGATTAGATCCTATTTTTTCGAGCCTGTAAGCATTTATAGGTAGTCCTACTAACTGCTCTGTTCTTTGAGCGCACCCCTCCCCCATTTGCTTTAGATTTCTATTAAACAACTGAAATGATGTCATAGAACCAGTGTCACTTTCACAACATTTTAAAGGGATATAAAACTTACAATTGAAATATATACATGAAGGTAAGATAAGAAGCATTTTTCCAGGTCACATGTATTAACAAAAATATTCCTAAAACAGTTATTGTTGTTTTAGTGATACCAGCTTGAAGAGTTATATTTCCCTTTAAAATACAAAGGGTCAGACTTTGCTAGTTAGAATAATAGGTTTTTGGTGTCCTTTTTTTTGTGGCATTTCAATCCATTAGATGTGAGGCTGTTTCATTTCAATAAACCTGCAGAATTACATGCTACATAACTGGGTTACACTTGGTTCCGGTAAACAGGTAAAAACTATAAGAAAAAGCTTGTTTTTTTTATTTCCTGACCATTGCTTTTGAAGAAAGCAAGGGCTTACATTCAGTTTGCTACTTGTGCCAAACATTTATCTAATGTGACCCATATTCAGGCTGCTATATGGATCAGTGATTTTCCTGATTACTCTCAACATATAATTTCTCAACAAATCTCGGTCTTTCTAGCGGTTTAAATACTGAAGCCAGCAAACAATATACTGCTCACAGAACTGGTTCACTGTGATATGATTCTAGCAGCAGGTGAGGCAATGAGTTCTGTCAGTTATCTTAATCACTAAAAACTCAGACAATAACTGCTCATATTCAGGCTGGTAAGAATCAGTGATTTTCAGTAGTGGTGAGGATGGAAACTGATTGCAATAGGTTCCTTTTGAAGCCCACTTCGTTAACTACATACTATGTGCTGCTGGTTGTTTCTTGCACAATGGGTCTTAAAGGACCAGTAAATAGAGTAGATTTGCATAATCATCAAATGCATAATAAAAAGACAATGCAATAGCATGTAGTCTACAGATTTTTTTCTGACACATTTTTAAAGTTATGTCAATTTCCACTCCTGTATCATGTGATAGTCATCAGCCAATCATTAATGCATATACTTATATTCTATGAATTCTTGCACATGCTCAGTAGGAGCTGGTGACTCAAAAAGTGTAAATATTGATAGACTGTGCACATTTTGTTAATGGAAGTAAATTGGAAAGTTGTTTAAAATTGCATGCTCTATCTGAATCATGAAAGTTTAATTTTGATCTGTGTCCCTTTAATATCAGTTAAAGGGATGGTGTTCTGTAAAATTGGTTTCCCGTTTCAAATGACTTGTTATACCAGCTGCAAAGTATTAAATGGATGAGAAAATGCTCTATTTCTGTGTTTGAAAAAGCTTTATCTTATCTTTGTATCTTTATAGACATAAACTCCAATAAACTTAAAGGTAAAGTTTCCATTATGGTTAAAGTCACATAAAACCCAGATATTTATTTCATGATTCAGATACAGCCTGTAATTTTAAATAACTTTTCAATTTACTTCTATTATCAAATTTTCATTGTTGGAAATGCATGTCCCAGGCATTTTTTAATTATTTTACAGTCTCTTGGCATCCTTTGTTCAAAAGCAAGGGGAGGAAAAAAATACTGTACAATGTCCCTTTAATGGGACATAAAACAGGTTGAGATCTGTGCATATCCTAAAAGGGCTAATTAATTAAAAATAGTTTGCATAACACAAATTGTTTAAAAATTGCTGGCAAGTAAGCAAAATGAATTACATAGCTAAGCTGCCTGGAGCAGCCAACTACACCCCTCCACCCCTTATCAGTGTTTAGACACAGGCATTGTATTTCATCTGAGTTCACAGCTTCTAGGCATGCTCCAGCAGATAATCCCTATTCATGTTTGCATTCTGCCAAAACAACAATAGATATAGATACAGCCATAGAAGGAAATGTGTTGGTGGGGGGGAGTTAGAGCTTTACAATTCAGAAACTAATAAGAAAGGGTTAATGGCGAGGCACTGCAGTATAAATTTGCACATAAAGTAATTAAAGTACATATTATTATATTTTGTCTCTCCCAACTTGTTTTATGTCCCTTTAATTACATAGTGTTATATAAGCGTGCAAATTAATTTAGACCTGTTCCTAATTTGTCACAGCAAAGGAGGCCAGGAATTTCCATCAAAGTCAAACTTACCTGAGTATGCAGCATTCTATTCACTAATTTATTAGACAAGCACACAAATTAATTTACATATGTTCCTAATTTGCCACAGCAACAGAGAATAGGGACATGGATTCCACCTGGATTTTCGAGAAGTTTATCAACTAAGCTACTTTTGATTTGCAAAACCTTGTAAACAAAATAATAGTGTAAATATTTTAAAGAGACATTAAACACTAAATAGATTTTTTTAAGAATAGCATTGAGGTTATTCCCACCTCCCTCTAGTCATGGGTACCACAATGTTGAAATCTAAATTTCAATACATACCAGTGCTGACCTTTTTACACATGTGCAGCAACTCTCCTTCAAATACCTGCAGTGTAACTTAGGTTACAAAATGGCAGCACCCATGATTAGAGGGAGGTGCATGAAATGTGTTTAGTGTCCCTTTAAATGAAAATAGCAAAGGAGACTAAGGACCAATGATCTAAAGCTCTCTGGGCTTGTGAGCTTTTATAAGAAATCACTACAGTACTATGAAGCCCCGGACCTAATTCTCTTAAAGGGATGGTAAATCCTAGCGTTTGTGAAATGCTAGCATTTACCAGTGGGACAAATAAAGGGGACTTTCAGTCATGAAGTATAAAATACTTCATGCTGAAAGTTCCTTTATTTGTTTGAAGCATTCATCGCGCTGAGCGCCTCAGGCAGTCCACGGCAGAACGCTATTTTGCTGAGAGGCTATATTGTTTCTACCTCTTAGCCAATAGCCGTGCGGGCTATCCAGCTTGGCACCAGTTGGAGCGCACGGCTATTTGCTAAGAGGTGGAAATGTCACCTCACAGCAAAGAAGGAATAGATTAAATATTGAAAAAAAATATTAAGTAACAAATTGTATTGTTTAATCACTTTAAAAATTGTAATGAAATTGTTCTGGAAAAATTATATTTAATGGAAAAATAAAATTTTACAGAGAAGTTTCTCTGCATGGTCTGGCATATTCTCTAAACATTTTCTCCCTGGTAAATTGTGTCAAAATGTTATTATAATTTATTTGTATAGCTCCAAAAAATTCTGTAATATGCGAAAACACTTACTACTCTAACAGAAAACCTCATGCATATAACACTGAAAACAGTAATCTGACCTGTATTAGCTGCAGAATTTCGTTTTTAAAGTGCACACCTGCTACATTCTCTCGCTCTAGTGAAGTTTCCCTTTTCACCAAACTCCTTTACTTTCTATCGGAGACATCTTGCAACTCACAAAACAACATACTCTTTTAAAATAATTTCTTGAGGGCACCAGGGCTGGTTGCTTGATGGGCCCTAGTAGGACCATGGGACCTAGGTAACACTTGACTGGGGCAGCACAAGGTAAAAATGTGGTTGACTTAAATACTATAAAAATGCCTAAATCACTTGCATATATCTATGTCTCTTGTTTAACTTTTGGAGGCAGTGGTTGGTTTTAAACTCTAGTAGAAAGAGAGTTGGGGCATTATTTTATTCTCTGACCCACCACCAATGCAACACATTATCAGTGCAATTCCTTGAGCCGGCACTCGAGGAACATTGGTGGAGTGTTTTTTAAAGTCTGATCAAGCAAAGCTTTGATTATCACCCACTAGGAATTGATAGTTGCAGTTCTTTAACATTGTATCAAAATCTATCATAACTATTTAAAATTATGAGGCCTCAAGACAGATGTCTCTATACAATGCTTTTTCAGGACATTTTATTACATCTGTATTCACTTTTGATAACATAACTAAAAATGCAAAAAGCTGTACTCTATAAAGTATTTTTTTACAGGGGCAGAACTACTATTGGTGCACCCGGTGCAGTGGCAGCGGGGTGTCAGGGTGCCAGGAATCAGACTGAGACGAGAAGTGCAAAAATAATCACACCTTTATTAATAACAAAAATAATAAAAAGTCCACAAGTCAAATAACAAGCCAGGAGTCAAAACCAGAGCTGGTAGTCAGACGAGCGGAGTCAGGAGCCAAAGCAAGTAGTCAGACGAGCCGGAATCAGGAACAAGGAGAACAGCAAAGTCAGGAACAAGCCAGGGAACAGGAACTAGAAGAGATGTCAGACTAGCCAGATAATACACAGGAACTGGAACAGAGGAACTCACAAACAGGTCTGACATAACGGGGAGCCAGTTTATTGTAAGGCACATGAAGGTTCAAGTTGCGGGAGGACAGCCAACCCTCACCAACCTGGTGGGAAGGCGCGGGCAGACACCTACGATCAGCCTGGAACTTTTGGCGCTGCAAGGAACGATAAAGGCAGTCCTGAGTCTGCACCCACGTAGAACGGAGTTGCTGGAGATTCTCCTCCAAAGCCGGAATACCCTGAGACATGAATGAATCAGGTAACAAGGATGGTTGAAACCTATAATTCGCCATGAACGGGGATAACTGGGAGGAAGCATTAATAGCACTATTACGAGCGAACTCTGCCCAAGGTAACAGTTCAGACCAATTATTGTGGTGATCTAAAACATAGCAAAGGAGGAACTGTTCCAGAGCTTGATTAGACTGTTCCGCAGCCCCATTGGATTAAGGGTGATATGCTGAGGAGAAGGAAAGCTGGATCCCTATTTGAGCACAAAAGGAACGCCAACATCTGGAGACAAACTGGCTACCCCAGTCCGAGACTATCTCCTTGGGAAACCCATGTAAATGGAAGACCTGCCAGGCAAAAATTGAAGCAAGCTCCTGAGCAGTAGGCAACTTCTTCAAGGGAATGCAATGTGACATTTTAGAAAAACGGTCAACCACTATTAGGATAACAGTATTGCCATTGGAAACAGGGAGCTCGACAATGAAGTCCATGGAAAGATGTGTCCAAGGACGCTCACCATTAGCAATAGGTTGAAGAAGGCTTATTCTGTGCACAGACTGAGCAGGAGGCAACATACGCAGCAACATCAGAACGAAGACCTGGCCACCAGAATTGTCGAGTGACAGACCAAATCATTTGGTTCTTGCCCTGGTGACCTGCGGCTTTAGGATAGTGGTAAGTGTGCAATAGTTTAGTTCGAAGGTTCTTAGGTACAAAGCACTTACTACTAGGTTTCTCAGGAGGTGCATTGGTTTGTGCAGCCAGGATCTCCTCCCCTAAGGGAGAAGTCAAATTAGTAAGTATTGTGGCCAAAATATGGTCAGGAGGTATAACTGGAGTTGGTACAGACCCCTCCTTGGACAGAGGCGAAAATTGATGAGAGAGGGCATCAGCCTTAACATTCTTACTACCAGGCAGGTAGGAGACCACATAATTAAACCAAGACAAAAATAGTGCCGATCTGGCCTGTCGGGCGACAAACGTTTTGTTTCGGATAGATAAGTAAAATTCTTGTGGTCAGTAAGAATGAGCACTGGTACACTAGTACCCTCGAGTAGGTGCCTCCATTCTTTGAGCACCAAAATTATGGCCAGTAATTCCCTGTCGCCAATTTCATAATTGCACTCTGCCGGAGACAATTTATTAGAGAAGAAGCCGCACGGATGCAAGGAACCATCAGGCATAGGACGTTGAGACAAGAGGGCACCTACTCCAGTCTCAAACGTATCAACCTCAAGAACGAAAGGCAGGACAGGGTTAGGATGAGCCAAAACTGGAGCAGCAGAAAAGGCAGTCTTAAGACTCTCAAAAGTCTTATTGGCAGTAGGTGACCAATGGAGTGGATCATTCTACTTAAGGGTCATGTCAGTGATAGGGTTGACCAAGGAAGAAAAGTTTTTAATAAACTTCCTATAGTAATTGGCAAAGCCCAAAAAACATTGAATAGAGAGAAGACCAACTGGGCGAGGCCACTGCAGGACTGCAGACAACTTGTCAGGATCCATGGAGAACCCTGCAATGGAGATTACATAACCTAGGAAGGTTCCTTGAGTCTGATGGAACTCTTGAGTTTACAAAACAGGCCGTTCTCACATAGTCTCTGAAGTACTCATGTAACATTAGAACGATGAGCCTCAAGAGTGGGTGAGTGTATGAGGATATCATCTAAGTACACCACAACACACTGTTGCAACATATCTCGTAGAACATCATTAATACATTCCTGGAAAACAGCTGGAGCATTACATAAGCCAAAGGGCGTCTTACAAGATTCTCATAATGCCCTTTAAATAATAAGTGATGACATCACAATTCTGAGACTGCAACCTGTCTCACACGGATGATGTACAACAGTCTGGCCATAAGAGTGCGTGCAGGAAATGAGCAGCATCACACACTCTGTACCAGTTTCAGTAAGAAAGCTGGGGCCCATATTAGCCAGTTTATACATAGGTGTGTGCCTATATGGTCATTATCTGTGTATAGATAGATGCTCATCATCACTATACTGTGAAGTATATAGATACTCACATGATTATACAGCACTATTAGTGTATATATATATATTGATTCATTATACTGCACAGCATATTCATCTTAGTATACATATTTTTCATATTTATACAAAGCAGTGTACCCATCAATGTATAGAAACTAAATATAAATACTCAGTACCATTATAAAGTGCAGCATGTTCATTATCAGTATGGGTGGGGGCCCAAAAATGTTTACACCAGCGCGAATAGATCCACAAAACATTATGTTTTTTATAATGTTGGTAGGTTTTAAATCTAGTGAAGCTCACTAACAATTTAATCACGTAATCATCAATAAATTGTATAATTTCTCTTTGATATGTTTTTAGTAATTCACCTTTTTACTGTCCCTTTAATGGATAGAACAATACATAATAGAGGATTTTCATTACATCTTACTGCTGTATTTTCAACTATTCACTAGGTGGCACTGCTTCTCAATAAAATCTTTTTACTAAAGCTGTTGGAATAGAAACCTTTAGGCCTGGATTTTGTAACTATCACAAAGCAGTTTGATTGTTTTATTTTATCGATTTCAATATAATTCCATTCAGTTAGTGTAAATACTGAATCAATTTTAATAACACCAAAGGTGCATTATGATATTTTAAGACTTTATTTTTTTTTCTTTCTCTCAAATACGTAAATGTGTGAAAAACAGACATAAAACTACAACAGGGGAACTGAATAGATGTTTAAATGTCTTTACTAAAGTAAAAGCTTTACAACCAAAAATAAATTAGAAATGACAGATAATTTAATATTGATGGTGATTGCATAAGGGTATGATTGCAATTTTTCTAATATTAACCCCCCATTTTAGCACCCCACCCATCCCACACATAACCCTGCCCCTCCCACTTCTGGTCCTTAAAAAGGACAAATTCATCTGCACTGAAGATGGAACCTATGTGTTTTACAGAGCAACCGCTCCTTTCATTCCTCAGACCCTATGCCAGTGATTTTCGAAGTGCGAGGCAGGACTCCTTAGGGGGGTGCAAATGCATATAAGGAAAGGCGCGGGAGCAGTGACACTTTGCACTATCCTATGACACCATAAGCAGCAGCTGACTTTGGCAAAAGATATGCAGCTAGACTACAAGTAAAGTGCTGAATTATGCCCATTTGCGGGCGCGCAATCTCTGGTAAATTTGAGAAATGTGTCCCAAATGCCCCCCAAATACAGTCTTGCGTATTTTATTAAAAAAATAAAGATAGCAACATCTTTAATTTTTAATACAATCGCTGCACTAAGAAGTATTTTGGGGCTAAAGTTGGTGGGAGTGGGGTGTAAGGAAAAAAAACGGCACTGAAAAGTGCCTTTACATGATTACGGTCAATGGGAACTGTGTGTACCCAGTAAATATATATGTATATGCTTATATACATATATATTTCTGTGTTAATATGTGCATAAACACATATTAATACATAAATATCTAGGTATATAATCATATACATATATATTACAAAATTGCAGCCATTGTTGCGCTACTTACCCCCTTCGCTGCTATCTCTGACGGCATCAGAACGAGGCTCCCATAGGAGCCTATGGAAGCGCGCTCTTGTGAGCGCAATGTTTCCCAGCAATGCGAACATAAGATTGTGTTCACATTGCTAAAAACGTGTAATAAATCAGAGATCAAGAGTAGGTCTAAGAATATCATCTCTTTATCATTCCAATGCTGGGTGAATTTAATACCTCTGTCGCTCTGATTTAAATAGTTAACAAATTGAATGGCGGGGACTTCCGGTGGGAGGGCACAGAGGGTGGAAGCAGGGAAAAGAGCTCCGCTGCTTACAGCCTCCTAACTAGAGTGAAAAACCTCAAAAGTGCCGCTAGAAAAAGCTGAAATCCTTGGCAGGGGAAGCCACAACTGCCCGGAGACATATCAGCAAGGAATCAGTCATCGGATTCCCCCGCCGCAGAAGCCGCCAGATAGAAGAAGTAGGGACAAGCTGCGGCTGCAGCCGCGAAGTTACCTGACAGGGACAGACTCCAAACAACCCCCAAACAGCCAGCAGGAGACAAGTGCCAGGCGTACAAGTTCCCGGTAAGAGCCCTGAACAACTCTTTAAGGCACCCGAGGGGCCGGGAGGGAAGGTCCGGCTAACGGCGGGAACGCCGCCATCTTGCCAATTTGCTGTCTGGCCTCCACTACCAGATACGCAACGTAATAAAGGCCACAGCTTACCCAGGAGTGAAGTGGGGACTAGATAAACAGCGGAAAGCTGATGAGAACAGTGCCGACATACACATACTGCAAGACACACTCGTAAAGCACCCCACATAAATCCACAAACAATCAGCAGACCTCAGAACCACAGGGCACAAAATTAAGGAACAGAGGGAAACAAGAATAGTCTCACAAGGAAAAGGGCCTATAAACTCATATGCTGCATACTCTCTCAGGCGTTGAAAGACAGGCCAAAACATTAAGAAAAGGGAGAACCCCCTCAAACTTTGTGAGAGTACAAACATAGCCCTTGAAACTCGTCTTCACTACAGCCCTAGAACTAAGGCACATTTTGAAGAGGCTGCACAGAGGGTCTTGGCGGCTAAAACCTAAAATCCCTAGAATTATTATTTCTTTTTCAACTACCAACAGCAACTACTACACCATGCAGGGCTAGAGGGCCTGGGCCTGCCCCCCCCCCCCCCCCGCTCACCCACCGCTTAGCAAATATACCACTGACCTTGAGTTTGATATCAATCTATGACCTGAAAGACATTAGACAGAAGCTGCAGACTTGTAGTGAAACAAATATAGAAACACAACTTATCGGGCAGCAATAGCTGGGACTTTTAAAGCTGCATGCAAAAATACTATAACTCCTATAATAAAAAGACAGGAACAATGGCGAGCAGACTTAAAAATGCCGATAAGAAAAAGAATCAAGTGGAGGCAACACAGACACCTGTAGAGGCAGATGACATGCCGAACTCTATTCCTATGGACACCCACCCAATTGTCTCACAGATCTCCGCATTGTTCTTACCGAAAATTGAACAGTTGCAAACAGGGATGGACTCACTTACAACAGAAGTAAAATCATTCAATGGCAGACTAACTCAAGTGGAACAAAGGGTCGAGGAGGGAGAAACTCGCCATAGAGAAGCTGAGACCAATATTCAAACACTACAGCAGCAGAATGACAGGCTGTGGGCCAAAATCGACGACCTGGAGAACAGGTCGAGAAGAAACAACTTAAGGATTGTAGGAATCCCAGAATCCCTCCCAGGATCACAACTCATAGAATTTGCAGAAAACACCCTGCCAAAGATGTTACATATTCCTCAATCATGCCTTCCATGCATAGTAGAGAGGGCCCACAGAGTTGGGGACCCAAGAAAGCAGGGGGAAAATACCCAACAGTCGAGACAGGTTATGGTAAAGTACCTCAACTTCAAAGCAAAAGTAGCAATCCTACAAGCCTACAGAAAAGCCCCGTCGCTAGAATTTGAAGGCAGGAAAGTATATCTGTTCCAAGACTATTCTGCAGCAGTAGCAGCCAGAAGAAAAGAATTTACACCTTACTGCAAACAACTCATGGAGCAAGGCAGGACAGCAGCCCTTCTATATCCAGCGAGACTACGACTGCACACAACCAATGATCCCCTGTTCTTTGAGTCACCAAAGCAGCTCAAGCTACATTTGCAGAGAGAGAACGAACAAGGACAACCACAAGATCAAGAAAACCGTCCTTCTGCCTCAGGAAGATGAGAACTGCTGCTAGGGCCATAAAAGAAGAAGAATAAAGCACTTTAAACACTAAGACATGTTAACTCAACAGGACCACGAAGATCAAGCAGATGACACTTGAAAACAGAGACACTGTTGAAGGCCTCAGAAATCACAGAGTAAAGCCTCTTAAAAACTAAAGGACATGACAACTTATATCCTTTACAAGTGGGGGGGGGAGCGGGAAGTGGGAAAAAAAAAAAAACGTTACTTTTTATTGTCTGTTATATTGTTGAAATTTATTGTATGTATTTGTCTCTTTTGAACAAATTCAAGAACCGGTTTTAAAAGTTTAAAAGTTAAGATTCACTAACCTGATTGCTTATTGTTTATCATAGTGATAGATAGAATCCATCAGATCTCAGGGCGCTCCCTCAGGGGGAGAGTAGACAGACTTTGGACACTGCAGAAAACAGTAAGTAACGCTCATCAAACTATACTGCAACACCTACACACAACACTCCACACTTCACAGCCTGGACAAATTGTGACACCCACACACAACGAGATACTCACTGTAGGACAATGAAAATCACCACTTGGAATGTGGGAGGGATAACATCGCCTATTAAAAGAAAGGCGATCCTGAGACAGTTGAACACAAAAAAAACTGATATAGCCATACTAGAAGAAACACACCTTTCGCAAATAGAACATCAAAAACTTAAGCAGGGATGGGTGGGAGAAGTACTCTTCACGCCCTATGAAAAGAAAAGAGCGAGAGGGATTGCAATGCTATTCCGAAAGGGACTGAACTATGACATCTCACAGGTGATCTCGGATGTCGAGGGTAGATATCTGATTATAAAACTAAAGATTGATACACTATCCCTGATACTTTGCGGTATATATGGCCCCCAGACACAGAAGAGAGAATTTCTAATACACCTCCAAAGCAAACTCTTACAAATTCCAGACCTACCCATTATAGTGGGTGGAGATTACAATATAGCGCCACACACACCTGCGGACAGATTCCGTAACCCCACTAGCAACACAAAACCCAAACAGCCATGGACAGGATCTAAAAGAGAAACATTGATACTTAAAAACTTCAGAAATAGCCTGGGTCTTTTAGATGTATGGAGAGAAAGAAACCCTGAGGCTCGCGATTACACATGTGCACATCCATCAAAAACTACACTTTCCCGCATAGACTATTTCCTAGTCTCAAGTCACTTATGCCCTAGGGTAGGAGACATTATGATAGATCCCATAACCATCTCAGACCACTCACCAGTCACACTAGAGCTAATTACTGATGTCCCTCAGAGAAAGATGTGTGGGTGGAGATTCCCTACGCATCTGTACCACGACCTCAACTTGCGAAAACACTTGGTGGGAGAGTGGTTAGTTTACAAAGACCTTAACAAACAACACATAAATGACATTTCATTGTTTTGGGAAACGGCAAAAGCGGTGCTAAGAGGGGGAATCACAACTTATGCAATTAGAATAAATAAAATTAGCAGAAAGAGAGGTGAACTACTTCTCCGCCAACTACTAAATGCAAGGAATCAATACCTTAGACACCCGACAGACCAAAACCGATTACATTACAAAGACATCAAGACCCTCAGAGACACTCACCTAATTCAGACAGCAGGCAGAGCCCAAACCCGGATGCAGGCTAAATTCTATCGATATGGTAATCGCACAGGTAAATTACTAGCAAAGATCACCAAACTAACCAGGAAACCTAATACTATAGCAGCCATACAGAAACAAGGAACAATACTCACAAAGAAAGAGGATATACATAAAACATTTGTAGACTACTATTCCAAACTGTATAGCCCCCAGAGGGTAGATGAGGATTTAAAACAAAACTTTTGGAAGGACTTAGCCCTCCCTCAAATAACTGAGGTGCAGTTACAGACTTTAAATAGCCCAGTGAACTCCCTGGAGATTACTAGAGCTATTGACGCTTTGCCCCTAGAAAAAACCCCCGGGCCTGACGGCCTACCGGGGGAGTTCTATAAAATGATCAGGGAAGAGGTGGCGGAGACACTCACCTTACTGTTCAATGCCATAATGAAAGGAGGGGCAAACCTATCAAACAGATTTACGGAAGCGAATGTGACAGTCATCCCCAAACCAGACAGAGACCCACTACTGACATCCTCGTATAGGCCAATTTCACTACTCAATTCAGACTACAAACTGTTCACCAAAATTTTAGCCAATAGACTGATGGGGATATTACCGGACCTGCTACACGAAGACCAGACAGGGTTTGTTAGGGGGAGATCCTCAGTTAAGAACATGAGAAAATTGCAGCTAGTCCTGTCACACTACTGGGGGGAGGGAGGGAAGGAGGGAGACCAGAGGGAAGGAGACGCGTGTATACTATTGGTAGACGCTGAAAAAGCGTTCAACAAGATACTATGGGACCACCTTTTCACAAGTCTTGGGGAATTTGGGATCCAGGGCGACTTTATGACAGCCACTTACGCACTGTATAATGAACCCCGAGCAGCAATTCTAGTTAATGGCGAACCATCAAACTCTTTCCCGCTAATGAGAGGCACGAGACAGGGATGCCCACTCTCTCCGCTGCTTTTTGACCTGGCCCTTGAACCATTAGCAACCAAAATTAGGAAAAACACTGAAGGATTGACTATAGGCAGTGAAACCCTCCACATATCCCTTTTCGCAGATGATATGATCCTATACACGAGAGACCCCAGGCGAAATATCCCTATTTTAATGCACACCATAACCGAGTTCGGTCAAATTTCAGGATATTGCATAAATAAAGATAAATCAGAGCTGTTGTGGCTACGGAATAAGTCACCAGCAGAACCACTACAAGATAACTTTAAGATTGTAACTAACTCGTTTAAGTACCTAGGTATTATTCTCTCTAGAGACCCCAGACAGTGGTATGGACTTAACTTCAGACCACTAATCAAGGAACTAAGACGCACACTCCTAAATTGGACACCACTACCACTGACACTGTCGGGAAGAGTAGGGCTAATTAAAATGATCCTGTTTCCCAAACTGCTATATGCACTACAAATGCTACCCGAACTCATCCACAAACAAGACCTACAGGCACTGAACAGAGACATACTACACTTTTTATGGAAAGGGAAACGACATAGAATAGGACATAAAAAACTGACATGCACACCAGAGATGGGGGGACTAGCACTCCCAAATATAGAGTACTACAACTGGGCAGCTTTAGCTAAATATGTAATGGATTGGTTTTTGGACAGAAATGTTTTCACCAATAGCACATTAGAGACAGAACTTATTGCCCCGTGGTCACAAAAAATGCTCCCACACATGACTCGCACACAACTAGAGGGAATAGTGGGGCACAATACTATCTTCCTCCAACCTGTAAGAGCATGGTGGAAAATCTGCAGGGCCTTTAAAACAACATGCAAAAATACAGTATACCTACCCCTACGAGGTAATCCAAATTTCCAGGCGGGCTTCACCACATCGCCTTTTAGACAATGGGAAACAAGGGGATTGACTACTATCAGACAAGTCCTGACGCCAGACCAAAAATCTGTCAAATCGTTTGTCGAATTACAATTAGAATTTAATCTACCTCACAAACACCACTTCGCATTCCTACAGACAAGACACTACGTTCAAAGCATTCTGGGGATGGGAGACATGCCGGACACCAACTGCGAAATATACAAGCTACTGACCCTGACAAGAGGAGGACTGACCTCAATCTCACATACATACAAAGCACTCCAAACGCTGACTAATAAAGCTACGAGGGATCAAATCCAACATAAATGGAGCACTTGGACTCCAAATCCAGTTACAGACCAAATCATTGAACAAAGTGTTTAAAAGGTGAGGAAGGCATCATTATCAAATGACATCCGGGAATCACATACAAAACTACTACACAATGCATACATAACACCAAAGATGTTCCACAAATGGTGTCCTGAGACTTCGGGACTTTGTCCAAAATGCGCACACCCAAACCCCAACATTCTCCACATGATTTGGCAATGCCCAAAACTCACGAGATTCTGGAACATGGCACACAAATGGGCAATAAGAGTTACGGGAGGGAGTATAGACCTAAACATTCACGCAGTAATATTCCTTCACACACAGTCGGACACAAACAAGCATATGACATTTACACATAATGTCATACTGTTTGCCAGAAAGCACATCTTCAAGAAGTGGATGGAGCCTGATCCACCAACACTAACACATCTCAAACTAGAATTACAACAGCAAATGATTCGGGAACAAGTAGACACACAGGGTGACATCTTAAAACGAACCAAACATTTCCTCAACAAATGGGAACCCTTGATTAGCAGCTTAGACTTAACACATCAGAGACAAATTCTGTATCCACTCAAAAACTCAGAATTCGTTCTGGAAGCCCAGTTACGAGGCAAATGGAACATTTTCTAAACTTTCCAATTAACAAGGTAATAAACCAATAAAGAGACTAAGATGAGAGACAAGAACAGAACCCTGGGGGGGGCGCCCTGGGTTAACTCAGGAGAGAGTAGGAAGCTGAGCTAGATGGGGAGGGGGGGGAATTAATCTGTTGATATATGAAACCCAACATCGATTGAGAGACTCACTCATAATGGAGCTGCAATGACTTGCTGATTGTAAAGAACTACAAAATATCAGAGACTCTTGGAGAACTTTTGATCGGACCCAATATATTATCCAAGCTATACTGTTATCTGTTGACTTGCTAGATAGGGGGAATTAGTTATAATAAGTTAGACGAGGAGAGAGAGAGGATAAGTAATGTCTGGAGTAGCTATGTTAATAGATTATAGAAGAAAATACAGTGCTGTCTTTGGTAGCAATTTTTGTCATCATATTTTGCAATTTTGTTGTGCATACCATTTGTTGCCTTATTCAGTGCTGGACATATAAATAAAGAATTTTAAAAACAAATTGAATGGCCATGGGAAAACCGTAAGAGGAAGAGAGCAGGAGAAGTTCTGTTGCTCCAAGGGCAGTGGGATTGTTAACAGGGAGTTTAAAGTCCCTAAGAATGAAGGCTGGAATGTCGGAGGAGAGGAAATAAGATAGCCAGGCCCACAAAATGATCAAGAAATTGAGTTGAGGAGCCAGGTGGTGATATGTAACCGCAACTCTTAGAGAGAGGGAAGAGATTAAGCTAATCGTGGGTTTCGAAGAAAAAAAATGTGAGGGAAGATATGGGTTGTATTTGTTGAAAGGTGAAATGAGAGGAAAATATACTTATTCCTCCTCCCTGTCTATTTCCAGGGTGTGGATAAAGGAGAGAGAGCCAGAAGGTTAATGGATGGGGTGATGAAGAGGTCTTGGGTAGAAGTGAGCTTATTGCAAACATAGCGAGAGTTCCAGAGTGCACAAGTAAAAGGGGTGTTGGCGTTAGATACAAAAGGAACTTGAGTAAGGTTCCTTTTGTATGCATTTTAACAGTTTTTCACCACTAGGAGGGCGTTAGTTCATGTGTGTCATATAGATAACATTGAGCTCACACACATAAAGTTACCAAGGAGTCAGCACTGATTGGCTAAAATGCAAGTCTGTCAAAAGAACTGGAATAAGGGGACAGTTTGCAGAGGCTTAGATACAAGGTAATCTCAGAGGTAAAAAGTGTATTATCATAACTGTGTTGGTTATGCAAAATTGGGGAATGGGTATTAAAGGGATTATCTACCTTTTCTCTTGTTAAGTGTATCCACGGATCATCCATTACTTATGGGATATTCTCCTTCCCAACAGGAAGTTGCAAGAGGATCACCCACAGCAGAGCTGCTATATAGCTCCTCCCCTAACTGTCATACCCAGTCATTCTCTTGCAAGCCTCAACCAAGATGGAGGTCGTAAGAGTAGTGTGGTGTTTTATACTTAGTTTATTCTTCAATCAAAAGTTTGTTATTTTTAAATGGTGCCGGAGTGTACTGTTTATCTCAGGCAGTATTTAGAAGAAGAATCTGCCTGCGTTTTCTATGATCTTAGCAGAAGTAACTAAGATCCATGGCTGTTCTCACATATTCTGAGGAGTGAGGTAACTTCAGAGAGGGAATGGTGTGCAGGTTTTCCTGCAATAAGGTATGTGCAGTTAATATTTTTCTAGGGATGGATTTTGCTAGAAAATGCTGCTGATACCGAACTAATGTAAGTAAAGCCTTAAATGCAGTGACAGCTACTGGTATCAGGCTTATTAATAGAGATGCATACTCTTATAAAAATGTAATATAAAACGTTTGCTGGCATGTTTAATCGATTTTATATGTATTTGGTGATAAAACTTATTGGGGCCTAGTTTTTTTCCACATGGCTGGCTTGAATTTGGCCTAGAAACAGTTTCCTTAGGCTTCCCACTGTTGTAATATGAGTGGGAGGGGCCTATTTTGCCGGTTTTTTGCACAGCAAAAATTACAGACACAGACATCCAGCTTCTTCCTGCATGATCCAGGACATCTCTGGAGGGCTCAAAAGGCTTCAAAGTCGTTTTTGAGGGAGGTAAAAAGCCACAGTAGAGCTGTGGCAGTTGTTGTGACTGTTTTTAAAAAAAAAAAAAAAAAAAAAAAAAAAAAGTTTTTGTCTTTTATTATTTTTTTGGGTATTAAGGGGTTAATCATCCATTTACAAGTGGGTGCAATGCTCTGCTAACTTGTTACATACACTGTAAAAATTTCGTTAGTGTAACTGCCTTTTTTCACTGTTATTTCAAATTTTGACAAAATTTGTGTTTCTTAAAGGTGCAGTAACGTTTTTTATATTGCTTGTAAACTTGTTTAAAGTGTTTTCCAAGCTTGCTAGTCTCATTGCTAGTCTGTTTAAACATGTCTGACACAGAGGAAACTACTAGTTCATTATGTTTGAAAGCCATGGTGGAGCCCCATAGGAGAATGTGTACTAAATGTATTGATTTCACCTTAAACAGTAAAGATCAGTCTTTAACTATAAAAGAAATATCACCAGAAGATTCTGACGAGGGGGAAGTTATGCCGACTAACTCTCCCCACGTGTCAGATCCTTCGCCTCCCGCTCAGGGGATGCACGCTAATATGGCGCCAATTACATCAGGGACGCCCATAGCAATTACCTTGCAGGACATGGCTGCAATCATGAATAATACCCTGTCAGATGTATTATCCAGGTTGCCTGAATTAAGAGGCAAGCGCGATTGCTCTGGGGTTAGGAGAAATACAGAGCGCGCAGATTCTGTAAGGGCCATGTCTGATACTGCGTCACAATATGCAGATCATGAGGACGGAGAGCTTCAGTCTGTGGGTGACATCTCTGATTCGGGGAATCCTGATTCAGAGATTTCTAATTTTAAATTTAAGCTTGAGAACCTCCGTGTGTTGCTTGGGGAGGTATTAGCTGCTCTGAATGACTGTAACACAGTTGCAGTACCAGAGAAATTGTGTAGGCTGGATAAATACTATGCGGTACCGGTGTGTACTGATGTTTTTCCTATACCTAAAAGGCTTACAGAAATTATTAGCAAGGAGTGGGATAGACCGGGTGTGCCTTTTCCCCCACCTCCTATATTTAGAAAAATGTTTCCAATAGACGCCACTACACGGGACTTATGGCAGACGGTCCCTAAGGTGGAGGGAGCAGTTTCTACTTTAGCAAAGTGTACTACTATCCCGGTTGAGGACAGTTGTGCTTTTTCAGATCCAATGGATAAAAAATTGGAGGGTTACCTTAAGAAAATGTTTATTCAACAAGGTTTTATTTTACAGCCCCTTGCATGCATTGCGCCTGTCACGGCCGCGGCATTCTGGTTTGAGGCCCTGGAAGAGGCCATCCATACAGCTCCATTGACTGAAATTATTGACAAGCTTAGAACACTTAAGCTAGCTAACTCATTTGTTTCTGATGCCATTGTTCATTTGACTAAACTAACGGCTAAGAATTCCGGATTCGCCATCCAAGCACGTAGGGTGCTATGGCTTAAATCCTGGTCAGCTGACGTGACTTCGAAGTCTAAATTACTCAACATTCCTTTCAAGGGGCAGACCTTATTCGGGCCTGGTTTGAAGGAAATTATTGCTGACATTACTGGAGGTAAGGGTCACACCCTTCCTCAGGACAGGGCCAAAGCAAAGGCCAAACAGTCTAATTTTCGTGCCTTTCGAAATTTCAAGGCAGGTGCAGCATCAACTTCCTCCGCTTCAAAACAAGAGGGAACTTTTGCTCAATCTAAGCAGGCCTGGAAACCTAACCAGTCCTGGAACAAAGGCAAGCAGGCAAGAAAGCCTGCTGCTGCCTCTAAGACAGCATGAAGGAACGGCCCCCTATCCGGCGACGGATCTAGTAGGGGGCAGACTTTCTCTCTTCGCCCAGGCGTGGGCAAGAGATGTTCAGGATCCCTGGGCGTTGGAGATCATATCTCAGGGATATCTTCTGGACTTCAAAGCTTCCCCTCCACAAGGGAGATTTCATCTTTCAAGGCTATCTGCAAATCAGATAAAGAAAGAGGCATTCCTACGCTGTGTGCAAGACCTCCTAGTTATGGGAGTGATCCATCCAGTTCCGCGGACGGAACAAGGACAGGGTTTTTATTCGAATCTGTTTGTGGTTCCCAAAAAAGAGGGAACCTTCAGACCAATTTTGGATCTAAAGATCTTAAACAAATTCCTCAGAGTTCCATCTTTCAAAATGGAAACTATTCGGACCATCCTACCCATGATCCAAGAAGGTCAGTACATGACCACAGTGGACTTAAAGAATGCCTACCTTCACATATCGATTCACAAAGATCATCATCGGTTTCTAAGGTTTGCCTTTCTAGACAGGCATTACCAATTTGTAGTTCTTCACTTCGGGTTGGCTACAGCCCCGAGAATCTTTACAAAGGTTCTGGGCTCACTTCTGGCGGTTCTAAGGCCGCGAGGCATAGCGGTGGCTCCGTGTCTAGACGACATCCTGATACAGGCGTCAAGCTTTCAAGTTGCCAAGTCTCATACAGAGATAGTTCTGGCATTTCTGAGGTCGCATGGGTGGAAAGTGAACGAGGAAAAGAGTTCTCTATCCCCACTCACAAGAGTCTCCTTCTTAGGGACTCTTATAGATTCTGTAGAAATGAAAATTTACCTGACGGAGTCCAGGTTATCAAAACTTCTAAATGCTTGCCGTGTTCTTCACTCCATTCCGCGCCCTTCGGTAGCTCAGTGTATGGAGGTAATCGGCTTAATGGTGGCGGCAATGGACATAGTGCCATTTGCGCGCCTTCATCTCAGACCGCTGCAATTATGCATGCTGAGTCAGTGGAATGGGGATTACACAGATTTGTCCCCTCTGCTAAATCTGGATCAAGAGACCAGAGATTCTCTTCTCTGGTGGTTTTCTCGGGTACACCTGTCCAAGGGTATGACCTTTCGCAGGCCAGATTGGACAATTGTAACAACAGATGCCAGCCTTCTAGGTTGGGGTGCAGTCTGTAATTCCCTGAAGGCACAGGGATCGTGGACTCAGGAGGAGAAACACCTTCCAATAAATATTCTGGAGTTAAGAGCGATATTCAATGCTCTTCTGGCTTGGCCTCAGTTAGCAACACTGAGGTTCATCAGATTTCAGTCGGACAACATCACGACTGTGGCTTACATCAACCATCAAGGGGGAACCAGGAGTTCCCTAGCGATGTTAGAAGTCTCAAATATAATTCGCTGGGCAGAGTACCACTCTTGCCACCTGTCAGTAATCCATATCCCAGGCGTGGAGAACTGGGAGGCGGATTTTCTAAGTCGTCAGACTTTCCATCCTGGGGAGTGGGAACTCCATCCGGAGGTGTTTGCTCAGTTGATTAATCGTTGGGGCAAACCAGAGTTGGATCTCATGACGTCTCGCCAGAACGCCAAGCTTCCTTGTTACGGATCCAGGTCCAGGGACCCAGAAGCGACGCTGATAGATGCTCTAGCAGCGCCTTGGTTCTTCAACCTGGCTTATGTGTTTCCACCGTTTCCTCTGCTCCCTCGACTGATTGCCAAAATCAAACAGGAGAGAGCATCTGTGATTCTGATAGCACCTGCGTGGCCACGCAGGACTTGGTATGCAGACCTAGTGGACATGTCATCCTTTCCACCATGGACTCTGCCTCTAAGACAGGACCTTCTGATACAAGGTCCTTTCAATAATCCAAATCTAATTTCTCTGAGACTGACTGCATGGAGATTGAACGCTTGATTCTATCAAAGCGTGGCTCCTCCGAGTCAGTCATTGATACTTTAATACAGGCACGAAAGCCTGTTACCAGGAAAATCTACCACAAGATATGGAGTAAATATCTTTATTGATGTGAATCCAATAATTACTCATGGAGTAAGGTTAGGATTCCTAGAATATTGTCTTTTCTCCAAGAGGGCTTGGACAAAGGATTATCAGCTAGTTCCTTAAAGGGACAGATTTCTGCTCTGTCTATTCTTTTGCACAAGCGTCTGGCAGAGGTTCCAGACGTCCAGGCATTTTGCCAGGCTTTGGTTAGAATTAAGCCTGTGTTTAAACCTGTTGCTCCCCCGTGGAGCTTAAGCTTGGTTCTTAAAGTTCTTCAAGGAGTTCCGTTGGAACCCCTTCATTCCATTGATATTAAACTTTTATCTTGGAAAGTTCTGTTTTTGATGGCTATTTCCTCGGCTCGGAGAGTCTCTGAGCTATCTGCCTTACAATGTGATTCTCCTTATCTGATTTTTCATGCAGATAAGGTAGTCCTGCGTACCAAACCTGGGTTTTTACCTAAGGTGGTTTCTAACAAGAATATCAATCAAGAGATTGTTGTTCCATCATTGTGTCCTAATCCTTCTTCAAAGAATGAACGTCTTTTACATAATCTGGACGTAGTCCGTGCCTTGAAGTTTTACTTACAAGCTACTAAAGATTTTCATCAAACATCTACCCTGTTTGTCATTTACTCTGGACAGAGGAGAGGTCAAAAAGCTTCGGCAACCTCTCTTTCCTTTTGGCTTCGGAGCATAATACGCCTAGCCTATGAGACTGCTGGACAGCAGCCCCCTGAAAGGATTACAGCTCATTCTACTAGAGCTGTGGCTTCCACCTGGGCCTTTAAAAATGAGGCCTCTGTTGAACAGATTTGCAAGGCCGCGACTTGGTCTTCGCTTCACACTTTTTCCAAATTTTACAAATTTGATACTTTTGCTTCTTCGGAGGCTGTTTTTGGGAGAAAGGTTCTTCAGGCAGTGGTTCCTTCCGCTTAATCCTGCCTTGTCCCTCCCATCATCCGTGTACTTTAGCTTTGGTATTGGTATCCCATAAGTAATGGATGATCCGGGGACTGGATACACTTAACAAGAGAAAACATAATTTATGCTTACCTGATAAATTTATTTCTCTTGTAGTGTATCCAGTCCACGGCCCGCCCTGTCCTTTTAAGGCAGGTCTAAATTTTAATTAAACTACAGTCACCACTGCACCCTATGGTTTCTCCTTTCTCTGTTTGTTTTCGTCGAATGACTGGATATGACAGTTAGGGGAGGAGCTATATAGCAGCTCTGCTGTGGGTGATCCTCTTGCAACTTCCTGTTGGGAAGGAGAATATCCCATAAGTAATGGATGATCCGTGGACTGGATACACTACAAGAGAAATAAATTTATCAGGCAAGCATAAATTATGTTTTTAAACAACAAACATTCTGGTGTTGACTGTCCCTTTAAATGACGTGCTATTGTTAGCGCGAGTCATGATAAGCAATACTGCGATTGCGCCAACTAGCACACATATTACAAGATGAAAGTAAATGCATTAGGTCAAACGCAAACAAATTTAGCGCGTGTCGGGTTTGCCTAGCATAAAGTGTAAAAAGTTAATACAAAAGGTGCACCAATCTATTTACAATTATTATCCAGCACTGACTGACTACACTATTGCTGGTTGGTAATATGCCTATTGTTATTTCATCATATTCCTATGTATCTATTGTGACCTTACCCTGTGCTCAAATCAATCATTAAAAATATTTGATTAACAATAAAATACCACAAAACTATATAATCAAGAGCTGAACAGTGCAGGTATTTGTAATAAAATAGAACTTTGTTTTGTCTTTAAAGGGACAGTCTAGTCAAAATTAAACTTTCATGATTCAGAAAGGGAATACAATTTAAAAAAACTTTCCAATTCACTTTTATCATCAAAATTGTTTTGTTCTCTTGTTATTCTTTGTTGAAAGCTAAACCTAGGTAGGCTCATATGCTAATTTCTAAGCACTTTAAGGTCGCACCTTATTTCAATGCATTTGGCATTTTTCACAGCTAGAGGGCGTTAGTTCATGAGTGCCATACAGATAACACTGTGATTACTCCCTTATGAATGAGAGGGCACTGATTGGCTAAATGCAAGTCTGACAAAACAACTGAAATAAGGGGGCAGTCTGCAAAGGTTTAGATACAAGGTAATCACAGAGGTAAAAAGTATATTTCTATAACCGTGTTGGTTCTGCAAAAGAGGGGAATGGGTAATAAAGGGATTATCTATCTTTTTAAACAATAAACATTCTGGAGTAGACTGTCCCTTTAAGGTAATCACATTTTATGCAACATACGGTAATTCACTAATTTATATTGTTATTGGGAAAGTCCAGAGGCTGCTATTATTTAAGGTATTATTAAAGTATGGTTTTACTTGTTTGATAGCTTCCCCATAGTTATTGTGGGGCTGATTATTTGGTGGCAAAGGAGTTAGATAATTACATTTCTTTTCAGCTTACACACATGACAGGGAGCAAATACTACTGAATTAAGTTCCCAGAATGGATTAGATCAGTAATAAGCAAGTTTATTTATATATGTTATAATAAGAACTTTATATTTGCTGTAATAAGAGAGTTTTCTCTTGCCAACACACATAAATTAGATAAATGAACTGTAGCGGTTACCTGTAAAAGATTAGAATGTTTACCTAGATATTTTTATGACTGTGCAAAACTCATGTTACATTGTCAATATAATTTTATTAAATAATATATATATATATAGATATATATCTATATCTATATATATATATATATATAACTTAGCAGCCAGCTATATTTGTTTAGGAACCAGCCAGCAGAGCGTCATTGAGCTAACCATATTGATACAAATAAACCTATAATTTTATGTATGTGTATATATATATATATATATATATATATATATATATATATATATAAATATATACTGTATATCTGTTGGGAGATGCACTCTCTACAAACATAAACAACATCTCTGGTGCAACATTAAATACTTAAATACTTAAAGTGAATGTAAACTTGAGCGTACATTCATCAAATGGGTAATTTATCCTGATCTTCTGAGATTTTTACATTTTAATGCCAGAACGATAAGTGCCGTTCCTCCGCCCGCCATAGTCCTCAGTTAATTGACAGATGACGAATCTGCATTCCACGGTGCTTATCGTTCTGGCATAAAATGTAAAAATCTCAGAAGATCAGGATAAATTACCCATTTGATGAATGAAAGGCTCACTCTTTTTTTAAATTCTATCCTATGACTTGAGCGAGTACGCTCAAGTTTACATTCACTTTAATACATTTTTATAAACATAGTGTTGAGGTCATTTCCTGCCTCCCACTATAGTCATGGGTGCCACCAAGTTTAAATCTTTCTTTCAGTACATTACACTACTGATCTATTTGCACATGTGCAGCAACTTTCCTTCAGATACCTGCAGTGTCACCTAGGTTCCATAATGGCAGCACCCATGATTAGAGGGAGGTGCATGAGTATTTAGTGTTTAAAATCCCTTTAAATCCAAACCACTTTCTTGTTTCAACAGACCATCTCTAAGGCCACTCATGAAAACAACTCCAAGCACCCTGGAGATTAAAATGTAGCTTTTAATAAAAATCACATAAAGTTTTGGCTCGTAAATATATAAATAAATTTATATACTGTGTGTATATATATATATATATATATATATATATATCTACTACGCACAAAATATAGAGAAAATAACTCATTGTGTAGTTCATTAACAAATCTAGACAGGCCAGAAGGCTTGTTTTTCCCCACAGAAAACCACTAAATTACATTGTTTTTAATGCAGCAATGGATTCTAGGTAAGATATGCAAATGAGGTTCACAATGACTCTCTCTCTCTCTCGTTCTCTTGTTCTCTCTCTCTCATTCTCTCTTTCTCTCTCTCGTTCTCTCTCTCGTTCTCTCTCTCGTTCCCTCTCTCGTTCTCTCTCTCGTTCTCTCTCTCTCGTTCTCTCTCTCTCGTTCTCTCTCTCTCGTTCTCTCTCTCTCGTTCTCTCTCTCTCGTTCTCTCTCTTTCTCATTCTCTCTCTCTCTCAGTCTCTCTCTCGCTCTCTCTCGTTATTGTGGAGAAGCACATTTTTGCATGTGCTCTGTGCAAATCAGAATGTATTCTAACAATTCCTGGTTTATAAATAGGTTTAAAAACATATTCAAATGCAATCTACATACTACAAATGCGTGAACAGGAAATGCCTTTGCTATAATAATTATAAATTCTAAAATGTGTAAATTAAAATATAAATCACTTTTCTAAACATAGGGCAATAGTGGAAAGGCGCATGCTGACATATCTAAGTCTCCTTGCTTTACATAACCTATTAATGGATGAATCAGAGACACTATCTCAAGCTAACAGGGCTTCAAGCAGGTTGGCAAAGATTTTGTTAAATTAATTAAAGGCGCAGAAAAAATATTTCATACATTCCAAAAGAAATATACTTAGCAGCATTTAAAAGCCAAAGTAATAATCACACATATAAAACATAAATATTAATCAGAAATATTTTATTATAAAATTGTAATATTAATAATAAAAGGGACGTCTCCCATTCATCTCAGTGCACTGATACGTCAGTGAGTTCACAGCCCTTGTACCTAGGCATTATCTTTGCCTTTGGGAATTGTGAGTATTAATTTTTCCCTTACCTATATATACACCTACCTTATTGGCTATACTAGCAGGCACCCTTCTTGTTTCCCTTTTTGTAGTCTTAGTAACTGAGTCTCAAATCAACAGTCATTAAAAACTTCCATAAACTTTCAGAGAAAACAGAATTTATGTTTACCTGATAAATTACTTTCTCCAACGGTGTGTCCGGTCCACGGCGTCATCCTTACTTGTGGGATATTCTCCTCCCCAACAGGAAATGGCAAAGAGCCCAGCAAAGCTGGTCACATGATCCCTCCTAGGCTCCGCCTTCCCCAGTCATTCGACCGACGTAAAGGAGGAAAATTTGCATAGGAGAAACCATATGATACCGTGGTGACTGTAGTTAAAGAAAATAAATTATCAGACCTGATTAAAAAACCAGGGCGGGCCGTGGACCGGACACACCGTTGGAGAAAGTAATTTATCAGGTAAACATAAATTCTGTTTTCTCCAACATAGGTGTGTCCGGTCCACGGCGTCATCCTTACTTGTGGGAACCAATACCAAAGCTTTAGGACACGGATGAAGGGAGGGAGCAAATCAGGTCACCTAGATGGAAGGCACCACGGCTTGCAAAACCTTTCTCCCAAAAATAGCCTCAGAAGAAGCAAAAGTATCAAACTTGTAAAATTTAGTAAAAGTGTGCAGTGAAGACCAAGTCGCTGCCTTACATATCTGATCAACAGAAGCCTCGTTCTTGAAGGCCCATGTGGAAGCCACAGCCCTAGTGGAATGAGCTGTGATTCTGTCAGGAGGCTGCCGTCCGGCAGTCTCGTAAGCCAATCTGATGATGCTTTTAATCCAAAAAGAGAGAGAGGTAGAAGTTGCTTTTTGACCTCTCCTTTTACCAGAATAAACAACAAACAAGGAAGATGTTTGTCTAAAATCCTTTGTAGCATCTAAATAGAATTTTAGAGCACGAACAACATCCAAATTGTGCAACAGACGTTCCTTCTTTGAAACTGGATTCGGACACAAAGAAGGTACGACTATCTCCTGGTTAATGTTTTTGTTAGAAACAACTTTCGGAAGAAAACCAGGTTTAGTACGTAAAACCACCTTATCTGCATGGAACACCAGATAAGGAGGAGAACACTGCAGAGCAGATAATTCTGAAACTCTTCTAGCAGAAGAAATTGCAACCAAAAACAAAACTTTCCAAGATAATAACTTAATATCAACGGAATGTAAGGGTTCAAACGGAACCCCCTGAAGAACTGAAAGAACTAAATTGAGACTCCAAGGAGGAGTCAAAGGTTTGTAAACAGGCTTGATTCTAACCAGAGCCTGAACAAAGGCTTGAACATCTGGCACAGCTGCCAGCTTTTTGTGAAGTAACACAGACAAGGCAGAAATCTGTCCCTTCAAGGAACTTGCAGATAATCCTTTCTCCAAACCTTCTTGAAGAAAGGATAGAATCTTAGGAATTTTTACCTTGTCCCAAGGGAATCCTTTAGATTCACACCAACAGATATATTTTTTCCATATTTTGTGGTAAATTTTTCTAGTTACAGGCTTTCTGGCCTGAACAAGAGTATCAATGACAGAATCTGAGAATCCTCGCTTTGATAAGATCAAGCGTTCAATCTCCAAGCAGTCAGTTGGAGTGAGACCAGATTCGGATGTTCGAACGGACCTTGAACAAGAAGGTCTCGTCTCAAAGGTAGCTTCCATGGTGGAGCCGATGACATATTCACCAGGTCTGCATACCAAGTCCTGCGTGGCCACGCAGGAGCTATCAAGATCACCGATGCCCTCTCCTGCTTGATCCTAGCTACCAGCCTGGGGATGAGAGGAAACGGCGGGAATACATAAGCTAGTTTGAAGGTCCAAGGTGCTACTAGTGCATCTACTAGAGTCGCCTTGGGATCCCTGGATCTGGACCCGTAGCAAGGAACCTTGAAGTTCTGACGAGAGGCCATCAGATCCATGTCTGGAATGCCCCACAGTTGAGTAATTTGGGCAAAGATTTCCGGATGGAGTTCCCACTCCCCCGGATGAAATGTCTGACGACTCAGAAAATCCGCTTCCCAATTTTCCACTCCTGGGATGTGGATTGCAGACAAGTGGCAGGAGTGAGTCTCCGCCCATTGAATGATTTTGGTCACTTCTTCCATCGCCAGGGAACTCCTTGTTCCCCCCTGATGGTTGATGTATGCAACAGTTGTCATGTTGTCTGATTGAAACCGTATGAACTTGGCCTTTGCTAGCTGAGGCCAAGCCTTGAGAGCATTGAATATTGCTCTCAGTTCCAGAATATTTATCGGTAGAAGAGATTCTTCCCGAGACCAAAGACCCTGAGCTTTCAGGGGTCCCCAGACCGCGCCCCAGCCCACCAGACTGGCGTCGGTCGTGACAATTACCCACTCTGGTCTGCGGAAGCTCATCCCCTGTGACAGGTTGTCCAGGGACAGCCACCAACGGAGTGAATCTCTGGTCCTCTGATTTACTTGTATCGTCGGAGACAAGTCTGTATAGTCCCCATTCCACTGACTGAGCATGCACAGTTGTAATGGTCTTAGATGAATGCGCGCAAAAGGAACTATGTCCATTGCCGCTACCATCAAACCTATTACTTCCATGCACTGCGCTATGGAAGGAAGAGGAACAGAATGAAGTATTTGACAAGAGTTCAGAAGTTTTGTTTTTCTGGCCTCTGTCAGAAAAATCCTCATTTCTAAGGAGTCTATTATTGTTCCCAAGAAGGGAACCCTTGTTGACGGAGATAGAGAACTCTTTTCTACGTTCACTTTCCATCCGTGAGATCTGAGAAAGGCCAAGACAATGTCCGTGTGAGCCTTTGCTTGAGGAAGGGACGACGCTTGAATCAGAATGTCGTCCAAGTAAGGTACTACTGCAATGCCCCTTGGTCTTAGCACCGCTAGAAGGGACCCTAGTACCTTTGTGAAAATCCTTGGAGCAGTGGCTAATCCGAACGGAAGTGCCACAAACTGGTAATGCTTGTCCAGGAATGCGAACCTTAGGAACCGATGATGTTCCTTGTGGATAGGAATATGTGGATACGCACCCTTTAAATCCACCGTGGTCATGAATTGACCTTCCTGGATGGAAGGAAGAATTGTTCGAATGGTTTCCATTTTGAACGATGGAACCTTGAGAAACTTGTTTAGGATCTTGAGATCTAAGATTGGTCTGAACGTTCCCTCTTTTTTGGGAACTACGAACAGATTGGAGTAGAACCCCATCCCTTGTTCTCCTAATGGAACAGGATGAATCACTCCCATTTTTAACAGGTCTTCTACACAATGCAAGAATGCCTGTTTTTTTATGTGGTCTGAAGACAATTGAGACCTGTGGAACCTCCCCCTTGGGGGAAGCCCCTTGAATTCCAGAAGATAACCTTGGGAGACTATTTCTAGCGCCCAAGGATCCAGAACATCTCTTGCCCAAGCCTGAGCGAAGAGAGAGAGTCTGCCCCCCACCAGATCCGGTCCCGGATCGGGGGCCAACATCTCATGCTGTCTTGGTAGCAGTGGCAGGTTTCTTGGCCTGCTTTCCTTTGTTCCAGCCTTGCATTGGTCTCCAGGCTGGTTTGGCTTGAGAAGTATTACCCTCCTGCTTAGAGGACGTAGCACTTGGGGCTGGTCCGTTTCTGCGAAAGGGACGAAAATTAGGTTTATTTTTGGCCTTGAAAGACCTATCCTGAGGAAGGGCGTGGCCCTTGCCCCCAGTGATATCAGAGATAATCTCTTTCAAGTCAGGGCCAAACAGCGTTTTCCCCTTGAAAGGAATGTTAAGCAATTTGTTCTTGGAAGACGCATCCGCTGACCAAGATTTTAACCAAAGCGCTCTGCGCGCCACAATAGCAAACCCAGAATTTTTCGCCGCTAACCTAGCCAATTGCAAAGTGGCGTCTAGGGTGAAAGAATTAGCCAATTTGAGAGCACGAATTCTGTCCATAATCTCCTCATAAGAAGAAGAATTATTATTGATCGCCTTTTCTAGCTCATCGAACCAGAAACACGCGGCTGTAGTGACAGGGACAATGCATGAAATTGGTTGTAGAAGGTAACCTTGCTGAACAAACATCTTTTTAAGCAAACCTTCTAATTTTTTATCCATAGGATCTTTGAAAGCACAACTATCTTCTATGGGTATAGTGGTGCGTTTGTTTAGAGTAGAAACCGCCCCCTCGACCTTGGGGACTGTCTGCCATAAGTCCTTTCTGGGGTCGACCATAGGAAACAATTTTTTAAATATGGGGGGAGGGACGAAAGGTATACCGGGCCTTTCCCATTCTTTATTTACAATGTCCGCCACCCGCTTGGGTATAGGAAAAGCTTCGGGGGGCCCCGGGACCTCTAGGAACTTGTCCATTTTACATAGTTTCTCTGGAATGACCAAATTCTCACAATCATCCAGAGTGGATAACACCTCCTTAAGCAGAGCGCGGAGATGTTCCAACTTAAATTTAAATGAAATCACATCAGGTTCAGCTTGTTGAGAAATTTTCCCTGAATCTGAAATTTCTCCCTCAGACAAAACCTCCCTGGCCCCCTCAGACTGGTGTAGGGGCCCTTCAGAACCAATATCATCAGCGTCCTCATGCTCTTCAGTATTTTCTAAAACAGAGCAGTCGCGCTTTCGCTGATAAGTGGGCATTTTGGCTAAAATGTTTTTGATAGAATTATCCATTACAGCCGTTAATTGTTGCATAGTAAGGAGTATTGGCGCGCTAGATGTACTAGGGGCCTCCTGTGTGGGCAAGACTGGTGTAGACGAAGGAGGGGATGATGCAGTACCATGCTTACTCCCCTCACTTGAGGAATCATCTTGGGCATCATTTTCTCTAAATTTTGTGTCACATAAATCACATCTATTTAAATGAGAAGGAACCTTGGCTTCCCCACATTCAGAACACAGTCTATCTGGTAGTTCAGACATGTTAAACAGGCATAAACTTGATAACAAAGTACAAAAAACGTTTTAAAATAAAACCGTTACTGTCACTTTAAATTTTAAACTGAACACACTTTATTACTGCAATTGCGAAAAAGTATGAAGGAATTGTTCAAAATTCACCAAAATTTCACCACAGTGTCTAAAAGCCTTAAAAGTATTGCACACCAAATTTGGAAGCTTTAACCCTTAAAATAACGGAACCGGAGCCGTTTTTTTATTTAACCCCTTTACAGTCCCTGGTATCTGCTTTGCTGAGACCCAACCAAGCCCAAAGGGGAATACGATACCAAATGACGCCTTCAGAAAGTCTTTTCTATGTATCAGAGCTCCTCACACATGCATCTGCATGTCATGCTTCTCAAAAACAAGTGCGCAATACAGGCGCGAAAATGAGACTCTGCCTATGATTAGGGAAAGCCCCTAGAGAATAAGGTGTCCAATACAGTGCCTGCCGGTTATTTTACAAAATTCCCAAGATTAAAATAATTCCTCAAGGCTATGGAGTATAAAATATGTTTATATATAAATCGATTTAGCCCAGAAAATGTCTACAGTCTTAAAAAGCCCTTGTGAAGCCCTTTTTTTCTGTCTGTAATAAAAATGGCTTACCGGATCCCATAGGGAAAATGACAGCTTCCAGCATTACATCGTCTTGTTAGAATGTGTCATACCTCAAGCAGCAAAAGTCTGCTCACTGTTCCCCCAACTGAAGTTAATTCCTCTCAACAGTCCTGTGTGGAAACAGCCATCGATTTTAGTAACGGTTGCTAAAATCATTTTCCTCTTACAAACAGAAATCTTCATCTCTTTTCTGTTTCAGAGTAAATAGTACATACCAGCACTATTTTAAAATAACAAACTCTTGATTGAATAATAAAAACTACAGTTAAACACTAAAAAACTCTAAGCCATCTCCATGGGGATGTTGCCTGTACAACGGCAAAGAGAATGACTGGGGAAGGCGGAGCCTAGGAGGGATCATGTGACCAGCTTTGCTGGGCTCTTTGCCATTTCCTGTTGGGGAGGAGAATATCCCACAAGTAAGGATGACGCCGTGGACCGGACACACCTATGTTGGAGAAAGAGAATCTAGATCGAGTTTTGCAAATAAAATATATGTAAAAAGTACCTTGCATGTGCAATGCCACAAACTTTATTCCAAATACCTTTGGCGTGTATTGACTGCACACCACATAGCTGATCTGGTGTCTGTGCAGGCCATGCTTCGCTCTTGACATTTCGTATCACGTGAAGTATGATCACAAACCCTTACTGAGTGTGTCCTCTCGTTACATACACTCACTGGCCACTTTATTGGGTACACCTGTTCAATTTCTTGGTAACACAAATTGCTAATCAGCCAATCACATGGCAGCAACTCAATGCATTTAGGCATCCAGACGTGGTGAAGACGACTTGCTGAAGTTCAAACCGAGCATCAGAATGGGGAAGAAAGGGGTTTTAAGTGACTTTGAACGTGGTATGATTTTTGGTGTCAGACGGGCTGGTCTGAGCATTTCAAACACTGCTGATCTACTGGGATTTCCACGCACAACCATCTCTAGGGTTTACAGAGAATGGTCCGAAAAAGAGAAAATATCCAATGAGCAGCAGTTGTGTGGACGAAAATGCCTTGTTGATGTCAGAGGAGAATGGGCAGACTGGTTTGAGATGATAGAAATTATTATAACTGTGACTATCACCTCTTACAGAAAATAATGAGGAAATACTGGCACCTAATCCAGACAGACCCTGTAATAGGGGACAGAATGCCAGACTATCCGCAGATGATCTACAAAAATAAAAAAATCTAAAAAGCATGTTAGCTCCGAGTGAGTTTAAACAAATGGATAAGAGACCAACAATAGAGGGAGACTTAAAGGGACAGTCTAGTCAAAATTAAACTTTCATTATTCAGATAGGACATGTAATTTTAATCAACTTTCCAATTTACTTTATTATCAAATTTGCTTTTTTCTCTTGGTATTCTTAGTTTAAACTAAACCTAGGCAGACTCATATGCTAATTTCTAAACCCTTGAGGGCTGCCTCTTGCTTTTTAAATTCCTTTTCAACACAAAGAGACAAAGTACACATGGGCCATATAGATAACACTGTGCACAGGCACAGAAAGTTATTTAAGATTTAGCACAAAACAATGCTAAATGCAAGACAATAGATAATAAACAGTCACAGTCATGTAATCAGGGGGCTGGAAGAAGGTTCCTAGATACAAGGTAATGACAGAGGTAAAAAGTATATTAATATAACTGTGTTGGTTGTGCAAAACTGGGGAATTGGTAATAAAGGGATTATCTATCTTTTAAAACAATAACAATTCTATGGTAGACTGTCCCTTTAACAGGAAAAAAGCTGGTGGGATTCTACTCTTGTTTTGGAATGCAGATCCTGCAAATACAGTAGTAAGTGTAAAAAGTACAATCAAGTCAAAATAGTTTTGTTCACCAAATAAAAGACAGGTGTCAGGTTAAGGGTGTAGTCTACATTATTCAACGTTCATGCCATAGACAATACATCAGGACCCTAAGAGAATGCATACGTGAACACCTAACCTGCATAGAGAGGGGCAATTTAGACACACACCTGTACACCCATTTTAGGGAAGTGCACAATAATAATCTAAAAGACTTCAATTTTTGGGGGATTCAGAAAGTCAGACCCGATTGGAGAGGTGGGAATTTTGAATCAAAACTCTTGAAGAAAGAAGCAAAATTAATATACAACATGCAAATCCTCTTCCCATCGGGCCTGAATTCTGAATTAGATATCTCCCCATTCCTCACCTCCTAACCTGTCATACCACAACATTTCCACTAGAATATATGCACTTTTCCATGAATTATCATTTTGTAGAATGATTTTTGTCTAAACATTAGTATACATTTGAAATGTTATGGATTCTCATATTGTTAAGAAAAAGGTCAATAAGACAATATTTATGTCAATAAATCCTTAAGAGGTAAAACACATATAAATGAATATGTTGTAAATGAAATTAATTATGAATAAATATGTCATAAGGTAAATAGATATATAAGAAATGCGAGATTTTCTGCCTATTTCAACCTATGTCTATAAACCCTGAAAAGGCAAATCACATATGAATAAATATGTTGTAAATTAAACGAATATGTTATGAACAAATATGTTAAACATAAAATAGGTATATTAGAAATATGAGATCTTCTTCCTATTTCCACCTTAAAAAAAGATTCCACCTTTAAAGACTTTGAAGTGAGCAACCAATGAGATGAGTAGGAGGGCTATTTAAATGCCCCTAAACAGAACAGAAGAACATGTCTTGATAAAGCCCCTACTAGGGCGAAATGCGTCGACTTGTTGATGACCACCATTTGAGGAGTTCCAGTATTGCCAATAGAGGATTCTAAGAAGTTTATTCCTTTACCTGCAAGATCTTGAATACCAAGTACAGGGAAAGGTGCAATACTACAGTTTGTTTTCTTACGTTCCTGCAACACGCTTGGGCGTGCAACATAGTAGCGGCTCTGGGTCCACTGTTTTTTACAAAGGAAAGTGACATCATCAGAGTCATGTGGGCCCTAAGGGAGTTGCCGCGAAGTATACGGACCACCGGAGAAGAACACTGCAAGCCTAAATTTGCAGATAAGCGTGTCTGAGGCTACCGGTAAGATTGAATCCTTTTATCCTTACAAACAGAAAGTATTGCAGACCGGCAGAACTCATCCTTCAGGTCAAATAGACTTACAAGGTGCCATTTTGATCCGTGTTGACAAGCAATAGCTATCTCAGTGATTTATACATCACATCTGAAAGTGACTATGCTGCATGCATACGGACAAATTCAGGTCTTAAGGTGGAATCAGAATTGTTTTATTGAATTTCAGTTTGTTTTATTGCTACAATCTTTTATCCGGTTTTATATTAACTATAAAAGTTAATTTTGGCTTTTATTATGAGAAAAGCACTATTTTGGGTATCTAATTAGATTTTGCCATCCAGGGAGTCGTCCCTATATTCCTTTTATGCTGTACATACTGTTTTATAAATTGTTACATTCATAAACATGTTGTTTTACCTATAATAGGACTTTATTTTATTATCCTCTAGGATTTCTTAGCTTTATTAGTGCTCCATAACCACTGATTTTATTTCTGTTCTTATTTTTTTGGCTACCTTTTGGGAAGAGTTAGCCTGTAAGGGAGCTTAGGAATCCACACTTGGCGCCATACTTAGTCTTGTAACATTGAGATGATAGAAAGGCAACAGTAACTAAAATAACCACTCATTACAACCAAGGTATGCAGAATACCATCTCTGAACGCACAACACGTCGAACCTTGAAGCAGATGGGCTACAGCAGCAGAAGACCACACCAGGTGCCACTCCTGTCACCTAAGAACAGAAAACTGAGGCTACAATTTGCACAGGCTCACCAAACTTGGACAATAGAAGGATGGCCTGGTCTGATGAGTCTAGATTTCAGCTGCAACATTCAGATGGTTAGGTCAGAATTTGGCGTAAACAACATGAAAGCATGGATCCATCCTGCCTTGTATCAATGATTAAGACTGGTGGTGGTGGTGTAATGGTGTGGTGGATATTTTCTTTGCACACTTTGGGCCCCTTAGTTCCAATTGAGCATCGTTTAAACGCCACTGTCTACCTAAGTATTGTTGCTGACCATGTCAATCCCTTTATGACTAAAGTGTACCCATCTTCTGATAGCTAATTCCAGCAGGATAATGCACCATGTTACAAAGCTCACATTATCTCAAACTGGTTTCTTGAACATGACAATGAGTTCAATGTACTCCAATTGCCTCCACAGTCACCAGATCTCAATCCAATGGAGCACCTTTGGGATGTGGTGGAACAAGAGATTTGCATCATGGATGTGCAGCCGGCAAGTCTGCAGCAACTGCGTGAAACTATCATGTCAATATGGACCAAAATGTCTGAGGAATGTTTTCAACGCCTTGTTGAATCTATGCCACAAAGAATTAAGGCAGTTCTGAAGGCAAAAGGGGGTCCAACCTGGTACTAGCAAGGTGTACCTAATAAATTGGCCGGTGAGTGTATGTGCAGCCACCAATTGCGCTTGCTGCTCCTGACCCTACATAGGTAAGCTTTTAAACAAAGGATACCAAGAGTACAAAGCAAATTTGATAATGGATGTTAATTGGAATGTCATTTAAAATAGCATGCTCTATACTGTCCCTTTAAGTTAAATTGTTACACCAGGTTTTGCATGTGGTGTACTGTAAACTGAGACATCTAGTTTTGTACTTTTGTGTTTGCTGTCTCTTTTGACAACCAATTTTAAAGTTACCATGAACAGATGACTAGGTAGGTGTCTGACTGGAGCACTATCTGGCAGGAAATAGTGCTGCCATTTAGTGCTCTTTCAAATGACAGTGCTCCAATTCATTCATTACAGGTAGCCCTCAGTTTACGCCGGGGTTAGGTTCCAGAAGGAATGGTTGTAAATCGAAACCGTTGTAAATTGAAACCCAGTTTATAGTATAAGTCAATGGGAAGTGAGGGAGTTTAAAGCTTTGAAATGAAGACTTTAAATGCTAAACAGCATTATAAACCTAATAAAATAATCACACAACAAAGAATATATAATTAAACTAAGTTAAATTAATAAAACCATTTGCTAAACAGCATTATAAACCTAATAAAATAATCACACAACACAGACTTTACGTGCATTTTTCTGCAAACAATTCTTTTTTATGCATTCCAGTCTGGACTGATTTATAGACAGGAAGATCTTGTTCCTATGAAAGCTGCTGGATAGCTCAGGTCTAGTTATACTGATTGATTTTAGCTTGCTTGGCTTGCATATCTTTGTTGCAACACAAGCGGACAGCTCCACCTACTGGCTATTTTAATCAATACACTGCTTCTCAATGCTTTTCAATAGCAGTCACATGACTGAAAAAAAAGGTTGTTATTCTGAAACAGCGCAAATTGAATCGTTGTAAACCGAGGGCCACCTGTATTTGTTTTGCCTGATTTTACTGTAGAGGCTTAAGAGGCTGGAGTGCATTTTGTGTAATTCAGAAACTTGCAACTCCTACTGTGATATATGCAGGAGTTTGCTTATATCTGTACCAATTGGTCATAGCTAAGCAACATGCAAAAGGCTTTTCAATGGCTGTGTCCTGGTCCTGCAAAATAAGGCATATTCTTCTAACAAAATAACCATTGTAAATGCTTTTAAAACAATTATTTATGAAGGAATAATTTGTGAAGAAAATAAATAGTTATAAGTGGATAGTGATGTCGCGAACCTAAAATTTTCGGTTCGCGAACCGCGGACTCGAACTTCCGGTATTGTTCGCGAACGCGTGAACCGCGCGAACCGCCATTGAATTCAATAGGCAGGCGAACTTTAAAACCTACAAGGACTCTTTCTGGCCACAATAGTGATGGAAAAGTTGTTTCAAGGGTACTAACACCTGGACTGTTGCATGCTGGAGGGGGATCCCTGGCAAAACTCACATGGAAAATTACATAGTTGATGCAGAGTCTGCTTTTAAGCCATAATGGGTCTAAATCAACTAACATTCCCAAAGTGGCTGTCTCAAAACATCCCAGACAGAAGATAGATTGATATTGATAGATAGGATAGATAGATATACATAGATTGATAGTTAGATAGAATCGATAGAAGAGAAATAGATAGATTTGTTAGATATATAATTACCCTAATAAATTCTAATAATCAAACATGCGTTCTTGGACCCAACTAGCTTGTGTCAATTAGTACTTTTCTTAGCACTTTAATCCCTGTTCCCCCCCCTATCGGGGGAGTTCTATATGGCCTGCCAGATTACCCTGAAAAATTATAATAATAAGACATGTGGTCTGCTACCTATTTTAACGAGGTTGTGTTTTAAGTACTACCATTCTTAGCACTTTAATCTCTGTAACTCCCCCTATTTGGTGAGGTCTATACGGCCTGGCACACAGGCTTGGAAGGCTGTAGAAAAGTGCAATTCAAAGGCACGAGCAAACTGAGGGTTAAGATCATCAACAATAAAGATTTTTTTAATTGTAATTAGTAACTATACTGTGACAAAAAATTTGGATTGGTGTAAATAGTTGGCAAGATGGCCTGGCACAAAAGGATGGCAGGCAGGAGGGAGATGCAATTCAAGGAAACTAGGAGACTGATTACTGACAGTCTAAACAGTGATGATTGACAATTTTTGAAATACTGTTAACAGAAATATGATTGCTGACAACAATTGGCTAGGTAGGCCTGGCTCACAGCAGGCTGCAAGGCAGGAGAAAAAAGCTATTCAATGGCACCAGAAAACTGACGATTCAAATCACAGCAACTATTACCAAAAATTTAAATTTTTAATTATTAGAATACTGTCACAACAAATATGATTGGTGTAAATATTTTTTAAGTAGGCCTGGCACACAGGCTTGGAAGGCTGTAGAAAAGTGCAATTCAAAGGCACGAGCAAACTGAGGGTTAAGATCATCAATAATAAAGATTTTTTTAATTTTAATTAGTAACTATACTGTGACAAAAAATTAGGATTGGTGTAAATAGTTGGCAAGACGGCCTGGCACAAAAGGATGGCAGGCAGGAGGGAGATGCAATTCAAGGACACTAGGAGACTGATTACTGACAGTCTAAACAGTGATGATTGACAATTTTTGCAATACTGTTAACAGAAATATGATTGGTGACAACAATTGGCTAGGTGGGCCTGGCTCACAGCAGGCTGCAAGGCAGGAGGAAAGTGCTATTCAATGGCACCAGCAAACTGAGGATTCAAATCACAGCAACTATTACCAAAAATTTTATTTTTTAATTATTAGAATACTGTCACAACAAATATGATTGGTGTAAATATTTTTTAAGTAGGCCTGGCACACAGGCTTGTAAGGCTGTAGAAAACTGCAATTCAAAGGCACGAGCAAACTGAGGGTTAAGATCAACACTAAAAAATTTTTTTATTTAAAGTAATAACTATACTGTCTGACTGTGACAACAATTATGATTGGTGTAAATAGTTGGCTAGACGGCCTGGCACAAAAGGCTGGCAGTGGCAGGCAGGAGGTAAATGAAATTCAATGGCCCTAGGAGACTGAATATTTGCAGTCCAAAAAATTATGTTTTTTTTTTTTTTATTACTGTTACAAGAATTGTGATTGGTGCCACTAATTGGCTACTTGGGCCTGGCAGACAGGCTGGCAGATATGAGTCGTGGATGGTAGGTAGGGCAGTAATTTAACACAGTATGCTGTGTAAGTGACAAAAACACAGGACTGATAGAAAATTAAGTTACATTACACTAGCAAAATATTTTAAAATTTTAGATTTTAATATTAAAATTATGTTAAGAAGTGCAATGCACATATGACTCTATGAGTGGTCGCACTGGCTGGCTGCTACGTAGGGCAGCAATTATAACAACAGTATGCTGTGTAAGTCAGATAGACAGTTAGACACAGGCCTGATAGAAAATACAATTAGATTACACTAGCATAATGATTTAAAGACTTTTTTTGGAAATTTTAAGAAAAAGGTTAAGCACATACATATGAGTCGTGGCTGATAGCCTTGGAAGGGCAGCTATTAAAAACAGTAGGCTATGTATGTCGGATACACACACGCCTGATAGAAAATACTATTAGATTACACTAGAAAAATGATTGAAATTATTTTTTGGGGGGGGAAATTAAAAAAAGGTTAAACACATATGAGTCGTGGCTCATAGACTAGGGAGGGCAGCAAGTAAACACAGTAGGCTCTCTATGTCAGCAAAACACACAGGCCGGATAGAAAATTAGATTTGATTACACTAGCAAACAAATTTAAACTTTTTTTTTTTTATATATTAAAATTAAGGTGAAAGAAAAATAGATATGAGTGCTGGGTGGCTGCCTGGCACAGACCAATTAACCAAAAGACTGAAAAAAAAGAGGTATATTAATGCTGAGTGAGCCTGACAGACACAGGCATGATAGTAAATGTAATTAGATTACACTAGAAAAATATTTTTTGTGGTTTTTTTTTAAATTAAAAATAATGTTATAAACGGATATTAACACTGCTGGCTGGCACAGAGCAATGAACCAGAGTATATGCTGTGTGACACTGGCCTGATAGAAAATGAAAAAAAATTACACTAGAAAAATAATTATATTTTTGGGTTAGTTAAATTTAAACTAATGTTGTTAGGGAGATATCAGTGGTGGCAGTAGTCACAGCATATGCTGTGAGCCTTAAACACACAGCTGAAAGCCAGGCAAATGCTAATAAAAAAAAAAGAAATAAAAAAAAAACCCGGCACGAAATATAGCCCTAAAAAGGGCTTTTTGGGGTGCTGTGCTTGCAGCAGAGATGAGTGGAGTCCTTCTGGACTGTAAATACACTAGCCTAGCTATGTTTTTCCTATGAATGTCAGGAGCAAAAACATAACACGTCCTATCATTAAAAAAGCAAGGTCGTTATGAGTCTAAAATGGCGGATTCCGAGTAGCTGGGAGTGTCTGTGAGGGAGTGTCTGATGTTGATTGGCTCTAATGTGTCAGGCGGCTGTGACATAAAGGGTCAAAGTTTCCACAATGATGACACATAGGGGCGGATCGAACATCGCCATGTGTTCGCCCACAAACGCGAACGCGAACAAGCTATGTTCGCTGTGAACCGTTCGCGGGCGAACAGTTCGGGACATCACTATAAGTGGATACAAGGAATGAAAGTAATGCTTGTATTACATTTATGCAGTTCAAGTAAGCTTAGTTTCTATTAATGCAGTTTAGTATTTCCTAGGACATATTTACCATTTCTTAGCAAAGGTATTCAGAATGAAAGACAGATTTAGAAAGCTCACCGGTGAATAGGCTCAGGTTTCAGTAGAATGTAAAGGTAGATAAAGAATCCCAGTGTGTATTATTCAAACAGAAGCAGCAAGACTGAACTGGAACAGGAGCCCAAATAGGCAACAGAATGAGGTGAGCAGAAGTAGCTGACTTTGCTAAGGAGAAACTCAGATGCAACAGCCTAACATGGAATGACATAGCTGAAATGGTTAATATAGCTAAGTAGCAATGGGAAAGAGGCAGAAAATAGTGTACAGGATAATAGCATTAACCCTTTATACTCCTGAGTCATAAGGCCTGGGGGAGCATAAAGAGAAATTGTGATACATCTGCTCACCTAATAATCCCTTATGTTAAAGGGACATTTAAACCCAACATTTTTCTTTCATGATTCAGATAGAAAATACATTTTTTTTTAAAGTTTCCAACTTACCTCTGTTATCAAATTGGCTTTGTTCTTATGCTATTATTTGTTGAAGAGATATCTGGGTAGGATATCCTGCACATGCCTGAAGCACTACATGACAGGGAATAGTGCTGCCATCTAGTGCTCTTGCTAATGTATAACATTCTAGCAAAACTGCTGCCATATAGTGATGCAGACACGTGCACACTCCCGAGATTACCGTACTGCTTTTCAACAAAGGATTACAAGAAATCAAAGAAAAGTTGATAAGAGAAGTAAATTGGAAAGTTTTTTAAATTTGTATGCTCTATCTGACTCATGAGAGAATTTTTTTTGGGTTTTATGCCCCTTTAAAATGCTTGTACGTTAGGTCGTGTAAATTTCCATAAGTGCATGCTGTCTATTTTATTGGTTGGCAATGCCAGTCTGCAAATGTACCATACTATGATGTGAACTATTAAAAACTAACACTGTCTGATAAAAAATATTCAAATAAATATTAATAAACAATTTTTAGAAGGGTTCCAATGTATATGGTATATGGTTATGTATTTGATTGCAAAGGGCTATAATACACACACATGTCTAAATGATAATTCTATAATAATATTTAATCATATGTTTTACTGTTTATTTACTGTAAATATTTAACATTCCAATGTTCTTTCCATTTCTAACATTCCAATGTTCTTTACATGCAGAAAAATGTTATTTTTATTTTAAATAGATATTTCTATATACATCTATATATACTTATAATTATATATCTATATTCCCATAGATATATAGGTAGAGATATACATTTTACATTAACATTATCACATATAGAACTATATATTTAATAATAAAAAATGTAAAAATAAATTATACGTGAAGAACATAGGAATGTAAAATATGCGTAACATGCTTTGGGTTTCGTGCTTTAAGTCTAATGCGGTGTCGGGTTAACGCACATGATGATTTAGTTATCTTAAGGTGCATTATGTAACTATTAAATATAAATATTAAAACAATATTAAAAATAATTATTCTTATTTTTTATAGATACTGTAAAATACAAACACACATATATATATATACAGTTGTGCTCATAAGTTTACATACCCTGGCAGAATTTATGATTTCTTGGCCATTTTTCAGAGAATATGAATGATAACACAATAATATTTCTTTCACTCATGGTTAGTGTTTGGCTGAAGCCATTTATTATCAATCAACTGTGTCTACTCTTTTTAAATCATAATGACAACAGAAACTACCCGAATGACCCTGATCAAAAGTTTACATATCAGGTAACAGGAGAGGCCGCTTCCAGCTTACACACCATACTCCGGTGGCAGACTCCTGGGGATGACGTCACTGACGCTTCCGCATTCAGCTTGCGCACACTCTGGCTTGCGGTGATCGGGTGTAATGCCCGTGAAGCAACGGATTACTTGCCAATAATGTCCAAAGAAGAAAAAAAGTTCTGGCAGCACATAGTAGTGATAAAATAATTCACTTTTATTGAGCAATGTTTCAAGCACACAGGTACATCATGGACTGAACGTCTGACGCGTTTCACGCCCCCTAGTGGCGCTTCATCAGAGACTCTGATGAAGCGCCACTAGGGGGCGTGAAACGCGTCAGAACTTTTTTTTCTTCAAAAGTTTACATACCCTGGTGATTTTTGCCTGATAACATGCACACAAGTTGACACAAAGGGGTTTGAATGGCTATTAAAGGTAACCATCCTCACCTGTGATCTGTTTGCTTGTAATTAGTGTGTGTGTGTATAAAAGGTCAATGAGTTTCTGGACTCCTGACAGACCCTTGCATCTTTTATCTAGTGCTGCACTGACGTTTCTGGATTCTGAGTCATGGGGAAAGAAAAAGAATTGTCAAAGGATCTGTGGGAAAAAGGTAGTTGAACTGTATAAAACAGGAAAGGGATATAAAAAGATATCCAAGGAATTGAGAATGCAAATCAGCAGTGTTCAAACTCTAATCAAGAAGTGAAAAATGAGGCGTTCTGTTTGATAACATACTGCATTCATCTTGCCATCAATTCTGACCAAATTTCCTGTGCCTTTGTAGCTCACACATCCCTAAAACATCAGCGATTCACCTCCGTGTTTCACAGTAGAATGGTGTACCATTCATCATAGGCCTTGTTGACTCCTCTCCAAATGTAGAGTTTATGGTTGTGGCCAAAAAGCTCAATTTTGGTCTCATTACTCCAAATGACTTTGTGCCAGAAAGTTTGAGGCTTGTTTCTGTGCTGTTTGGCGTATTGTAAGCGGGATACTTTGTGGCATTTGCGTAGTAATGGCTTTCTTCTGGCGACTCGACCATGCAGCCCATCTTTCTTCAAGTGCCTCCTTATTGTGCATCTTGAAACAGCCACACCACATGTCCTGTATTTCACCTGAAGTTATTTGTGGGTTTGTCTTTGCATCCCGAACAATTTTCCCGGTAGTTGTGGCTGAAATTTTAGTTGGTATAACTGACCGTGGTTTGGTTTCAACAGAACCCCTAATTTTCCACTTCTTTATTAGAGTTTGAACACTGCTGATTTGCATTCTCAATTCCTTGGATATCGTTTTATATCCCCTTCCTGTTTTATACAGTCCAACTACCTTTTCCCGCAGATCCTTTGACAATTCTTTTGCTTTCCCCATGACTCACAATCCAGAATCGTCAGTGCAGCACTGGATGAAAGATGCAAGGGTCTGTCAGGAGTCCAGAAACTCATTGACGTTTTATACACACACACTAATTACAATAAAACAGATCACAGGTGAGCCATTCAAACCCCTTTGTGTCAACTTGTATGGATGTTATCAGGCCTAAATCACCAGGGTATGTAAACTTTTGATCAGGGTCATTTGGGTAGTTTCTGTTGTCATTATGATTTAAAAAGAGTAAATACAGTTGATTGATAATAAATGACTTCAGCCAAACACTAACCATGAGTGAAAGAAAAGTTTTTGTGTTATCATTTATATTCTCTGAAAAATGGCCAAGAAATCCTAAATTTTGCCAGGGTATGTAAACTTATAAGCACAACTGTATGTATATATATATATATATATATATATATATATATATATATATATATATATATATATGACATGGAACAAGTACAAATCCAGTGAGCCGTCTTTAAAATTTCAGCATTTTATTCCAGGTACAAAATTATTTCCAAACAGCATAAAACTGTAAAAAATAGCTCATGCCTCCAGATTAAGCCGTAGCCGGTCTTATGCGTTTCGGCTTACAAACTGCCTTAATCATAGACCATATTGCTACATCCGGTGTTAACCCTTATAAAGCCAGAAAAAAGGCAATTATAAGGGATAACAGCTGTGTCTGGATATGTGAGCTCTTAATGTGTAATGACAAAAACAAACATACTCAATACATACAGAGAACGAGTACAGACAATAATGTGATAGGTGGACTTAGATATACTAACAACTAGACAACCTCTCCTTCAAAATAGATAGTACATTTAGTATTAGATTCTAACCTGAAAAAGTCTGTGTTTAATTGAAATTAGTCAAACTATCAGAATATATACACTCTAATGGTCTATATTGTAATCCTTCATATTTCATTACAATATATGGTAATTTAAACTTCAATACAGAAAGGCAATACATTTTATAAATCTAATAGGTCAGAGTCGTTATCTAATTCACAATCTCCCACAATCTACCTTTACTTATATATATGAAACTTAAATATTCCTGTATTTTATACCCTGGTGACCTTTCAATATTTCATTTATTAAATAACCACAGACTACAGTATTTCTATCTAATTGATATAAGAATCAATACTAGGTGAAGTAAAGATGTCCCAGTCCAATAGTCCTAACCCTATAACCAAGTTGTGTTTAGAAAAATAGTGTATTCTTTAGTGACTCATTTAGAATTGCCAATGGTTAATGATATCACCTGTTGCATTAAATCCCTGCGGACGTCTGGTCCTTAAGGTGAAGATCCAAAATGCCTCCCTATGTAATAGTTTCGCCGTTCTGTCACCCCCTCGCGGAGTATTTCTTACTAGTTCAATCACTTGTCATTTAAATGTTTTAACCACTTTATTGTGGATCGTGATAAAGTGATGGACCAGATCTGAGACATCTATATCCTTCTCAATGTTGTTTAGATGTTCCCTGATCCTAAATCTCACTTCACGGGTTATTTTTATTTATATATATATATATATATATATATAATTTTTTATATATTTTTTTTTTCCTATGGATTATTTAGAATATCTTAGTACATCTATAATAATTAGTTACATTATTCATATTTTTCAACATTTTATATTTAACAAGGGTTAGTGCACATGAAGAATTAGTGTACTCCTGCTGGGTTTATGTGCGCAACTGGAGTACACTAATTCTTCATGTGCGCTAACCCGACATTAGTTATTTGAAGGTGCATACACACATGTGACTCCCTGTTTGGCTATATTTTGCACTGGCATGGACTTGGAACACACAAGGGGGCAATTAACTCCAACAAGTCATCTTGATAAAGGAATTCTATGCTGAAACGCGTAGAAGATAGACTTGTTTGAATATCAATGAATACTTTGGCAAAGTGACAAATCTCAAGGATTAAATTTTGAAACCTTTCAGAGTGAAAATAATTTTTATTGCACCAACGTTCCACTTTTTATTTGAAGCCAAAGGGATACAGGTTACCTGATTGGTAAATGATACAGGTCATGTGAACACCCGTTACCAATGGTGAATGTATATACGCTGCAAGAAGCTCAAACTCTAACATTGAAGACAGGAAGAATTTAGGTGACAACACTGAAAGTGATCATAATCACCTATGAACTCCAATTCAGAGGACCGGTAAGGCTCTTTACTATAGACTATCACGAACAATCTGGGCCGGTCTAAAAGGCCGATAGACTATCGGCTAGATTGCGAGTTTTGCGTTATGAGCGGCTCAGTGCTAATTTGCAAGTTATTGCCACCAGGGCCGTCTTTAATACTGACTGGGCCCTGGGCAAACATTTCCTTGGGCCCCCCGCCCATGCAATTTCGCTCTCCATGCCAACACTCCAAAAAACAACTAAATCAATTTTTTTTATTTTATTTTCTTAAAATGATTAGCCCAGCAGTGGATCATCCACTGTTGGGCTAATCATTTTCAAAAAAATATGAAATAAATTGCAATATGTGAAACTGGACCTAAGCAGTACTAATAAGTAAATAAATATATAAATTCCTCCACTGTGGATTAATTTAAAATATTTACTAATTAATTAAATGTTGGTTTTTAATTTATTTATATATTTGTTTAAGTACATAAATATTTAATGCAATGCACAGCATTGCATAGTAAAAATCAGTGTCGGACCTAATGTCTACAGGGCCCTAGTACAAGAATGTTGGGCCCCCCTAAAAGCATCTCACCAGTTTTGGTATATTCACTACATATTTATTGTTTAGACAGCCACTGTACAGCAAAATTACCACTTTCATGAATACCAAGGGAATGCTACCAAACTCCCCTAACCCATATACACACACACTCTCCAGAGCATACACATATACATGTACACACAAACACACACTACAGAGCACACACAAATTTATGTACACACTCCAATATATAATCCAATATTAAAAATACAATGTATGTGTGCCTCAAGACGGAAGAGAGCAGTGTCTGCAGCTGCACATATGTTCAAATCCTCACGTGCTTGCCGCTCCAGCTTTCTGCTGCATGCGCCTACAGTATGCCCTACCCTGAATAATCCCCACCACCAGAGCAGTTACCTGGTAACAGTCGTAACCCCAGCAGAACCTTTTCTTATACAGTATGATTGGTTGGATGCCGAGTTAGGGCTTAGCATTCAGTGCTGCACAGTGCACACCTAAAACAGCACATGGCACTAGCTTGGCATGTTACATGATCCCAGCTCAGTCTGGCACAGTTTCCCACAAATAAATATAAGCAGAGAACTTTTGACTGTGACAGTATTAGGACTGACATCAGCAGTCTGGCATGAACCAAAAAAAAAAAAAATTTTTTTTTTAGGACTCTTGGGCCCCATAACAAAGACTGGGCCCTGGGCAGCTGCCCCTTTTGCCCTGTGTTAAAGACGGTCCTGATTGCCACGGCTCACCTCCCTATAGCGCTGCTATTACAGGTTTTCATAAACCCGGCGTTAGCAAGCAATATTGCAGCGTTGAGCAAAATTGAGCTCCATACCGCACCCAAATACCAGCGCCGGTTTGAGCTTGTTTTACCTGCTCGTGCACGATTTCCCCATAGACATCAATGGGGAGAGCCGGCTAAAAAAAAACTAACACCTGCAATAAAGGAGCTTAAAGCTTTGTAACGCAGCCCCATTGATTCCTATGGGGAAAGAAAATTTATGTTTACACCTAACACCCTAACATAAACCTTGAGTTTAAACACCCCTAATCTGCTGCCCCCGACATCTCTGACACCTACATTACACTTATTAAACCCTAATCTGCCACCCCCAACGTCGCTGCCACCTACCTACACTTATTAACCCCTAATATGCCACCCCAATGTTGCCGCCACCCACATTAAACTTATTAATCCCTAATCTGCCGTCCCCGACACCGCCAACACCTACATTACAGTTATTAAGCCCTAATATGCCGCCCCCAATGTCGCCGCCACCTAACTTATTAACCCCTAATCTGCCGTCCCCAATGTCGCCGCCACCTACCTACACTTATTAACCCCTAATCTGCCGCCCCAGTGTCGCTGCCACCTACCTACACTTATTAACCCCTAATCTTCTGCCCCTGACACCGCCGCCACCTACCTACACTTATTAACCCCCAGTGGCGTCGCTACAGGGGGGCAAGGGGGGGCACTTGCCCCCCTTGTAAAATGGCTTTCCCCCCCACCAGCCCCAGCACTTACATAATGCTGGAGGACTTGGAGGAGTTTTTTTTTTTTATGTTTATTTTTAACTCTGGGCGGGATGGGTGACTGAGTCAGTGAATTGAGAATGAAGACTGAGGTAAATAATTGCCCAGTGACAGCGCGCTTCCCCAAACCCATGTTCACACTTGGAACCCACCACACCGGCTCTACACGCAGCACCACGGCACTCTAATATACCGTGCATGCTGGTGCGCTATTTCCTCCTTCTCCAGTCTGAGTATCAGGCAAGGCATCAAAGTCACATGCGTTCCTATCACACATGCCAGCACAAGGAACATAATTGTGACCGGAGACTCACTGCCATTGGAGAGGAAGAGGGAGGAGCCAGACAGCTGGTGCTGTGTGCAGAAGCGCGGGAACATCAAATGCAGCAGCACCAGCAGTGGCACAGTAAGAATAATCAAATCTGTGACGAAGAAAATAGAGCAGATCTTATTCTGGGGTAAGAATAAGAATGCATGATGATTCACTCACTGTTCTGTAAATGTTAAAAAAAAATCCCCAAATTTACTGTTACCGGCATATCTTCTTGCTAATTTGGGTGTTCTGTGCTAGTTGACTGCAGGTCATATCACTAAAAAGCATAACAATTGCCAAGCACATCCTTCCTCCATTATACATGATTCACTGTTTCAGGACTCAGGAGTGTAAACGTTAAAAAAAAAGAATACCTAAATTTACTATTACCAATAATTTATATCTTCTTGGTAATGTGGATGTGCAAAGTGACTACCTGCAGGTCAAATATCGCTAATATCAAAGCAGATTCATTCATACCATCAGTAGAGCACTGTTTATAATGAGAAGTGTATGGTTCTTCAAGAAAATATAACACTCCGTTTTTGCCAAGTATTTTTCCACCACATTTTTCTCTATGGCTCCATCTTCTGGATACTGGTGTGTATAACAACTCTGGCATAGAAACAATAGCATATTTGTTGCACATGCCAGCATTCTGCAATGGTGCAATTGTGAATAATTTAATATTATTTATATAATATAATTTTAGTATAATTTATGATTAGAACTGTATAAATAATGCACTGTAAAATAATTATGTCATTACTTTCTGTGGCCACCAATTTAATAAATACTTTGCAGATAACAACATGTTCAGTGAATGAGACACTGCATTTCAGAAACACATTATTATTAAATAGTTCAGTTAGGAATCTTGCCATGAATTGAGAGCTAGAATTTGTTTTCATGTAATTGTGGTACAGTACATTCAATATTCAAATTGACTCACTCTTTTACACATTGTCTTATATATTCTAGTATTTACAGTAGAAAACTTGAATATTCACGATTAAAAGGACATTAAAGGGACACTAAACCCATTTTTTCTTTCTTTCATGATTCAGATAGAGAATAACATTTTAAACAACATTCCAATTTACTTATATTATCTAATTTGCTTCATTCTTTACATATACTTTGTTGAAGAAATAGCAATGCACATGGGTGAGACAATCACACAAGGCATCTATGTGCAGCCACCAATCAGCAGCTACTGAGCCTATCTATATACTGTATGCTTTTCAGCAAAGGATATCAAAAGAATGAAGCATATTAGATAATAGAAGTAAATTAGAAAGTTATTTCAAATTGCATGCTCTTTCTAGACCATTAATGAAAAATGTTGTGTTTCATGTCCCTTTAAACACATCTTGCTTTTATTGAAAAAAAGTATTTGTCCCAAAAAAACTTGTGGTATACCATATAGGGTGTGTAGTATGTGGGTAAGGTGTGTGTATTATGAGTGTGTGTGTGCTGTATGAGGGTGTGCGGTGTGTGTGTAGTATGAGGGTGAGTGTGTGTAGTATCAGGGTGAGTGTGTGGTGTGTGTGTAGTATGAGGGTGAGTGTGTGCAGTATGAGGGTGAGTGTGTGGTGTGTGCACAGTATGAGGGTGAGTATATGAGGGTGAGTGTGTGGTGTGCAGTATGAGGGTGAGTGTGTGGTGTGTGTGCAGTATGATGTTGAGTGTGTGTAGTATGAGTGTGTGTGCTGTATTAAAGTGTGTGTGTGGTGTGTGTGTTGAATGAGGGTGAGTGTGTGGTGTGTGTAGTATAAGATTGTGTGTGTTGCATGAGGGTGAGTGTGTGTGTGTTTTCAGACCAAACACAAAAATAGAGTCACAAAGGTATGTGGTATCATGGCACTGGGTCTTGGGGGAAAAAAGTTTGAAGAACCCTGATTTACAGAGTCATGCTGTTATTGCTTTAAACTATAAATAAAAGCTTTTGAGAGTTTCCCTCTCTTTCTTAGGTCTGAAGCTATACTTGAGGAAGAAAGGAAAAATCTTGTAAGCTTGTCTTTTTAGTATTAGGTTAGTACAATAAAAAGGTATAGCTGCATACTGCATTACTTTGGTATTTTGGAATCTTATTTATATTTATTTAGTTTTTTTCAGCGGCATAATTTTGTGGTGAAAATTATTAGTGCCCCCCCGTTTTGTCTCTGCTATTTTTTGTGCCCCCCCCTATATATTGTTCCTAGAGTCGCCACTGTTAACCCCTAATCTGCCGCCCCCAATGTCGCCGCTACTATACTAAAGTTATTAACCCCTAAACCTAAGTCTAACCCTAACACCAACTAACTTTAATATAATTCAAATAAATCTAAATAAAAATTACTATCATTAACTAAATGATACCTATTTAAAACTAAATACTTACCTATAAAATAAACCCTAAGCTAGCTACAATATAACTAATAGTTACATTGTAGCTATCTTAGGTTTTATTTTTATTTCGCAGGCAAGTTTGTATTTATTTTAACTAGGTAGACTAGTTAGTAAATAGTTAATAACTATTTACTAGCTACCTAGTTAAAATAAATACAAATTTACCTGTAAAATAAAACCTAACCTGTCTTACACTTACACCTAACCTTACACTACAATTAAATAAATTACATTAATTAAATACGATTAACTAAATTACATAACCCCCCACTAAATTACACAAAATAAAAAAGAAATTATCAAATATCTAAACTAGTTACACCTAATCTAATAGCCCTATCAAAGTAAAAAAGCCCCCCCAAATAAAAAAACCCTAGCCTACAATAAACTACCAATGGCCCTTAAAAGGGCATTTTGCGAGGCATTGCCCCAAAAGAAATCAGCTCTTTTACCTGTAAAAAAAAATACAAACAACCCCCCAACAGTAAAACCCACCACCCACACAACCAAACCCCCCAAATAAAATCCTATTTAAAAAACCTAAGCTCCCCATTGCCCTGAAAAGGGCATTTGTATGGGCATTGCCCTTAAAAGGGCATTTAGCTCTTTTTCTGCCCAAACCCTAAGCTAAAAATAAAACCTACCCAATAAACCCTTGAAAAAAACCTAACACTAACCCCCGAAGATCCACTTTGTCAGTATACCAGCTCCTTCCTCTTTCAACTACTTGCTTGTCACGTATTTTCTCTATCGTTAGCCCATCCCACTTCCTCTACATATTCTTCACGCTAACGTTTCTCAGGTGCTTAGTGATTTTGTTATTAGCAAGCAGCTGAGCCACTGGGAACTTCGTCTCCGTTTTCCTAAAGAATACGTCACTGAAATACTTCTTATATCTAGTTGCATTTCATCTAAACAACGAAATCCTTTGTCCCTCCTAAGCTAGATATTCAATCCAATTATAATGCTAACACTTTTCAGTGTAAACTACAAACTGATCATCCTGGCAACTTGCTTCCTGTATGCAGAGCTGTGCATATTTACCATCAGAATTGAGTAATTATTACCGGATCACTCTAAACATCACACAGCTCTGGAATTGCATACGTACAAGCTAATCATGTCAACTTGATTCCAGATTATACAAAGGTACACTACAATACTTGGTCCGATGGAAGGGTTATTCCCCTGAGGATGACACTTGGGAACTGTACACACACATCAATGCCCCAAAGCTTGACTCTCTCTTTCATAGGCGTTATCCCCTGCGGCCTCAGCTCCAAGCCGTGGAGCGGCTTGCTTGAAGGGGGGGTCATGTCAATATACTAGCTCCTTCCTCTTTCAACTACTTGCTTGTCACCTATTTTCTCTATCGTTAGCCCATCCCACTTCCTCTACATATTCTGTACGCTAACGTTTCTCAGGTGCTTAGTGATTTTGTTAGTAGCAAGCAGCTGAGCCACTGGGAACTTCGTTTCCGTTTTCCTAAAGAATACGTCACTGAAATACTTCTTATATCTAGTTGCATTTCATCTAAACAACAGATTCCTTTGTCCTTCCTAAGCTAAATATTCAATCCAATTATAACACTAACACTTTTTAGTGTAAACAACGAACTGATCATCCTTAGATGCCGGCCCAATTTTGGTGAACAACCTAGGTTGTCCTTGCTGATTGGTGGATAAATTAATCCACCAATCAAAAAATGCTGTCCAGAGTTCTGAACCAAGAAAAAAAGCTTAGATGCCTTCTTTTTCATATAAAGATAGCAGGAGAACGAAGAAAAATTGATAATAGGAGTAAATTAGAAAGTTGCTTAAAATTGCATGCTCTATCTGAATCATGAAAGAAACATTTTGGGTTCAGTGTCCCTTTAAGGTACACCCACTAGCTCCTGGCCTACTAAAACATCAAACAATGATATCTAAAGAATGAAGCAAATTAGATAATAGAAGTAAATTGGAAAGTTGTTTAAAATTGTATTATCTATCTGAATAATGAAAGAAAAAATTTGGGTTTAGTGTAACGTTAAATACTCCTTATTAACCACCAATCTTTAAAAAAATTTGCAAATAATTCTGTTAGCGCTGTCAAAATTTATTTTAGTAACCATTCAAAAGATTGTTTAATATATGCCCTGCATTAATAAGAAATACAAATATATTATCAAATCTAGCCATGAGCTATACAGCCTGAAGTGCTTCTATTGCACTGTTAAAGGGACAGCAATCCCAGCAATCCCACATTTCTTTCTTTCATGAATCAGATAGAGCATACAATTTTAAAATTGACTTCTATTATCTAATTTGCTTCATTATTTAGGTATCCTTTTTTGAAAAGCATAGCTAGGTAGGTTCAGCACCTGGGTGCTATTTGCTAATTGGTGGCTGCATATTTTGGAACATTATAAACTGTTGCAGCCATGGGTCTAAGTTGTTAATTTTACTAAGCTTGTTGTTGTTTTTTACTTTTCAATAAATTCTATATTTTTATTTTTGATCCATGCTAATTGTTCTGGATTGTGCATTATATTGAGACTTGCTGTGTATCATTAAAGCAGTTTTCAGACGTGTTAAAGGGACAGCTTACTCAAAAAAATTCTCCCCTTTTATTTGTTCCCAATGATCCACTTTACATGCTGGAGTGTATTAAATTGTTTACAAGTATTTCCATTACCCTTATATTGGCATTTGAAATAGTTTATTTAGCCTGTGGTATCCCGACCTATCCTTAAAATTTTTGGCCTCATGGCCAAGCTGTCCCTGCAGCTGGTAAAAAAAAGTAATTGGAAACACATTAAGGGAAAGAAAATGTAATAGTATACTGTCCCTTTAACTTCTTTTTCACGTAGAAAGACAACAAAATGCAACTGTAAATGAAAGAAAACTGCAAATGTTCATGTGAAATATTAATAAAAATATCAGGCTACAATTAATATCAATTTGGATCTTTGGAGTAAACCATTTTAATACTACTTTTTGGAATTTGCCCTGAGTATAATAAACCAAGATGAGAGTTGTTTTTTGTAGTTATGTTGTTTTTTTTCACGTTGTTTTCAATGTGACAACATGCTTCAGAGACTCCAGCGTTATATCTTATGTTTATTATTCACATTCTTTGAAGATCAGTGTTTGGTTTTGGACTTGTTTACTGTGGGTTTTTTCCAAGAGACACATGACGGTAAGCAAATGTGTGAACAGAAGCAGCGCTTGTTTCCTGAGAATAGCTGAGCAAGCTGCAGGCTTAAGTTGGGAGTTGCTCAAAACATTTGTGGTTTAAAGATAACACTTACTTTGTTCGGGGTATATGGAATGCCAAGAAAATAAAATGATACGACTTTGTCCTCTTGTCTCCACCTTCTTATCAGACGCAGAGCTCTCCTCAGCCAATGGAAGAGCTGTCTCTGTGACTCCTTTTCACAGTGACTGGGAACTTGGGAAAGTTGATGTAAACTGCCATTCATTGAAACATTCTCACATGAGCATCTAATTCACAGGGCAGAAGAAAGCTAAACAATTACACTGTGCCAAAACTGACGCGGAAGTATGGGATAAATATGAGGAAATATGGTCACTGCAGTGCATGAAATTCTAATTTGGACTGGTGCAGCTATACATTTAGCTTTAATTCAGGCATTTGGTGTAGTGTTATCTTCTTTTAAAATAAAATCAAAGCAACAATGTGGAATTACATAATCAACAAATGGATAATAAAAAAGACAATGCAATAACACTTAGGGCTAGATTTATCAAGCTCAATCTCAATACGCCTCGTCATTCTCCTATTTGTTCACCTCAGATCACCTTTATCCAAGCAAACTCGTGCACCCAGAATAATAAACAAAAAATTAATGCCTAGATTTTGAGTTTGGCGTCAGCCGTCAAAACCAGCGTTAGAGGCTCCTAACCCTGGTTTTGGGCTACCGCTGGTATTTAGAGTCAATCAGGAAAGGGTCTAACGCTCACTTTGCAGCCACGACTTTTCCATACCGCAGATCCCCCTACGCCATTTGCGTATCCTATCTTTTCAATGGGATCTTTCTAACGCTGGTATTTAGAGTCGTGGCTGAAGTGAGCGTTAGAAATCTAACGACAAAACTCCAGCCGCAGAAAAAAGCCAGGAGTTAAGAGCTTTCTGGGCTAACGCCGGTTCATAAAGCTCTTAACTACTGTGCGCTAAAGTACACTAACACCCATAAACTACCTATGTACCCCTAAACCGAGGCCCCCCCCCCCCCACATCGCCGCCACTCTATTACATTTTTTTAACCCCTAATCTGCCGACCGCACACCGCCGCCACCTACATTATCCCTATGTACCCCTAATCTGCTGCCCCTAACACCGTCGACCCCTATAGTATATTTATTAACCCCTAATCTGCCGCCCCCAACGTCGTCTCCACCTACCTACAATTATTAACCCCTAATCTGCCGACCGGACCTCACCGCTACTCTAATAAATGTATTAACCCCTAAAGCTAAATTAAATATAATTTAAATCTAACAAAATAAATTAACTCTTATTAAATAAATTATTCCTATTTAAAGCTAAATACTTACCTGTAAAATAAATCCTAATATAGCTACAATATAAATTATAATTATATTGTAGCTATTTTAGGATTAATATTTATTTTACAGGCAACTTTGTCTTTATTTTAACCAGGTACAATAGCTATTAAATAGTTAATAACTATTTAATAGTTACCTAGTTAAAATAATTACAAAATTACCTGTAAAATAAATCCTAACCTAAGTTACAATTAAACCTAACACTACACTATCAATAAATTAATTATATAAAATACCTACAATTATCTACAATTAAACCTAACACTACACTATCAATAAATTAATTAAATACAATACCTACAAATAAATACAATTAAATAAACTCACTAAAGTACAAAAAATAAAAAAAGAACTAAGTTACAAAAAATAAAAAAATATTTACAAACATTAGAAAAATATTACAACAATTTTAAGCATGATTGGAACAGCCAATAGAATGCGAGCTCAATCTGATTGGCTGATTGGATTAGCCAATCGGATTGAACTTGAATCTGATTGGCTGATTCCATCAGCCAATCAGAATTTTCCTACCTTAATTCCGATTGGCTGATAGAATCCTATCAGCCAATCGGAATTCGAGGGACGCCATCTTGGATGACGTCCCTTAAAGGAACCTTCATTCTGTTTTAGGACGTCGGAAGAAGAGGATGGATCCGCGCTGGAGGTCTTGAAGATGGAGCCGCTCGTCATCGGATGGAAGAAGATAGAAGATGCCTCTTGGATGAAGATGTCTACCGGTCCGGATCTCCTCTTCTGCCCAGATAGAATGAAGACTTCTGCCTGATGATGGACTTCTTCAGCCGCCGCTTGGATCAAGACTTCAGCCGGAGGATGGACGTCTTCAGCCCCCGCTTGGGCTTGGATCAAGACTTCAGCCAGAGGATGGACATCTTCAGCCCCCGCTTGGGCTTGGATCAAGACATCGGAGCCTGGACCGATCAGTGATACCCGGCGTGGTGAAGATAAGGTAGGAAGATCTTCAGGGGCTTAGTGTTAGGTTTATTTAAGGGGGTTTGGGTTAGATTAGGGGTATGTGGGTGGTGGGTTGTAATGTTGGGAGGGGGGTATTGTATGTTTTTTTTGTTCAGGCAAAAGAGCTGAATTCTTTGGGGCATGCCCCGCAAAAGGCCCTTTTAAGGGCTTGTAAGGTAAAAGAGCTTTTCTATTTTAATTTTAGAATAGGGTAGGGCATTTTTTTATTTTGGGGGGCTTTGTTATTTTATTAGGGGGCTTAGAGTAGGTGTAATTAGCTTAAAATTGTTGTAATAGTTTTCTAATGTTTGTAAATATTTTTTTATTTTTTGTAACTTAGTTCTTTTTTATTTTTTGTACTTTAGTTAGTTTATTTAATTGTATTTATTTGTAGGTATTGTATTTAATTAATGTATTGATAGTGTAGTGTTAGGTTTAATTGTAGATAATTGTAGGTATTTTATTTAATTAATTAATTTATTGATAGTGTAGTGTTAGGTTTAATTGTAACTTAGGTTAGGATTTATTTTACAGGTAATTTTGTAATTATTTTAACTAGGTAACTATTAAATAGTTATTAACTATTTAATAGCTATTGTACCTGGTTAAAATAAATACAAAGTTGCCTGTAAAATAAATATTAATCCTAAAATAGCTACAATATAATTATAATTTATATTGTAGCTATATTAAGATTTATTTTACAGGTAAGTATTTAGCTTTAAATAGGAATTAATTTATTTCGTTAGATTTAAATTATATTTAACTTAGGGGGGTGTTAGGGTTAGGGTTAGACTTAGCTTTAGGGGTTAATACATTTATTAGAGTAGCGGCGAGGTCCGGTCGGCAGATTAGGGGTTAATAATTGTAGGTAGGTGGAGGCAACGTTGTGGGCGGCAGATTAGGGGTTAATAAATATAATATAGGGGTCGGCGGTATTAGGGGTACATAGGGATAATGTAGGTTGCGGCGGTGTACGGAGCGGCAGATTAGGGGTTAAAAAAATATGCAGGGGTCAGCGATAGCGGGGGCGGCAGATTAGGGGTTAATAAGTGTAAGGTTAGGGGTGTTTAGACTCGGGGTACATGTTAGGGTGTTAGGTGCAGACTTAGGAAGTGTTTCCCCATAGGAAACAATGGGGCTGCGTTAGGAGCTGAACGCTGCTTTTCAAACTGCCCCATTGTTTCCTATGGGGGAATCGTGCACGAGCACGTTTTTGAAGCTGGCCGCGTCCGTAAGCACCGCTGGTATTGAGAGTTGCAGTGGCGGTAAATATGCCTGTACGCTCCCTTTTTGGAGCCTAACGCAGCCCTTCTGTGAATTCTAAATACCAGCTGTATTTAAAAGGTGCGGGGGAAAAAAAGCCGTATATTAGTTAAAAAGTGAAGTAAAAATAAATTCCTCCAATAGATTTAGTATTTGCACCTTATTTACCATTAAAAATGTGTTTCTTTTACAGTCATCAAAAATAAGTGTAATTTCCACTCACTTAAATCGTTTCATTATTTCATCTTTGTTATTGGCGTTTGTTTTATCTTTATTATCTGTAGTTGAAAAAGATATGTAACTTTATCAATAAATAATTTGTATTATTTAATCTATATCCATAGGTGGCTGCATGAAAGCAAGAAAGTGTAGGAATATAAAATACATTATAAACATGAGGATAGATGTCAGTTAAGTCTTTAACAAAGAAATAACTCACTTTCATCCTCAATACCATCGTTTTCATCTGGACTTTTCTCAACAAATGTCTGTGCAGGTGGAAAGCAGCCAAAATCAGAAAGTATTCCATGATGTGCACACAACACAAGCTCAAAGAGAAATGATTTCTACTGCTGTATTTATGCAGAACTTTATTGCACGTAGATGAAGGAGAATTTTAAGAATGCATTGGGCGCAAAAAATGATACATCAGTTACCAGTCAAATATACCACCAGTCGAACTACTGAAAATGCAACTAAAGCAATCACATTTAACCCAGTTTTTCTGCACTGATGAGCCTAGTCGAACATGATGTGCCAGGTATGATTTAACTGTCAATCTACGATATTGGAAGTAATGGACCCTTCCCAAATGAAGGAAAAAAACAAAAAAAAAGCATGATTTTTGCAGCAAAAGTCATCTGCTGAGCATGGGCAAGAAACTGACTAGAGCTTTTGCTTGTGTCTATTAACAACCACATTAAGGGAAGAGAAAAGAAGGAGCCTTTCCTTTAAACACCCCATCCTGATTGTAGGGCTGTGACAGGAAGTAATGAACCATTCACAAATGAATTTAAAAAAAATAAATGTAAAAACAAAATGTATACTTACCTGATAATTTTTTTTCTTTCCGGATATGGGGGCATATCTATCAAGTTCCGTATGGAGCTTGAAGCCCTGTGTTTCTGGCGAGCCTTCAGGCTTGCCAGAAACACCAGTTATGAAGCAGCGGTCTAAAGACCGCTGCTCCATAACCTGTCCGCCTGCTCTGAGGAGGTGGACAGAGATCACCGCAATTCAACCCGATCGGGTTGATTAACACCTCCCTGCTAGCGGCCGGTTGGCCGGGAATCTGCAGGGGGCGGCGTTGCACCAGCAGTTTACAAGAGCTGCTGGTGCAATGCTGAATACGGAGAGTGTATTGCTCTCTGCATTCAGCGAGGTCTGGCGGACATGATCCGCAATGTTGGATCATGTCCGACAGGCCATTTATAAATAGACCCCATGGAGAGTCCACAATGTCATTCAATTACTAGTGGGAATATCACTCCTGGCCAGCAGGAGGAGGCAAAGAGCACCACAGCAAAGCTGTTAAGTGTCACTCCCCTACCCATGATCCCCAGTCATACGACCGAAGGGAAATGGAAAAGTAATAACACAAAGGTGTAGAGGTGCCTGAGGTTTAGTCCAAAATAACTGTCTTAATAAAGGGTGGGTTTGTGGACTCTCCATATCCAAAAAGAAAGACATTTATCAGGTAAGCATAAATTTAGTTTTCTTTCCTAAGATATGGAGAGTCCACAACATCATTCAATTACTAGTGGGAACCAATACCCAAGCTAGAGGGCACAGAATGAATAGGGAGGGAGAACAAGACAGGCGGACCTAAACAGAAGGCACCACAGCTTGAAGAACCTTTCTCCCAAAAGAGGCCTCAGCCGAGGCAAAAGTATCAAATTTGGAAAATTTGGAAAAAGTATGCAGAGAGGACCAAGTTGCAGCCTTGAAAAGCTGTTCCACAGAAGCTTAATCTTTGAAAGCCCAAGAAGAGGAGACAGCCCTAGTGGAATGAGCTGTAATTCTCTCAGGAGGCTGCTGTCCAGCAGTTTCATTAGCAAAACTAATCATACTTCTCAACCAGAGGGAAAGAAAAGTAGAAGTAGCCTTCTGACCCTTACGCTTTCCTGAGAAACAAACAAACAGGGCAGAAGACTGGCGAAAATCCTTAGTCGCCTATAGGTGGAATTTTAGAGCACGCACAACATCCAAGTTGTGCAACAGACATTCTTCATGAGAAGATGGATTGGGACAGAGAGAAGGAACAGCAATTTCTTGATTAATATTTCTATACGAAACCACTTTAGAAAGAAACCCCAATTTAGTACGAAGAACCGCATTATCCGCATGAAAGATAAGGTAAGGCTAATCACACTGAAAAGCCGAGAGTTCTGAAACTCTCCGAGCAGAAGAGATAGCAATACGAAACAAAATCTTCCAATATAGCAACGTAATATCTATGGAATGCATTGGCTCAAATGGAGCCTGCTGCAAAACTTTAAGAACAAGATTAAGGCTCCAAGGAGGAGCAACAGGTTTAAACACAGGCCTGATTCTGACCGGGGCCTGACAAAAAGATTGAACATCTGGCACATCTGCCAGACGTTTGTGTAACAAAATAGATAATGCAGAAATCTGACCTTTCAGAGAACTGACTGACAACCCTTTCTACAGACCTTCCTGGAGAAAAGACAAAATTCTAGGAATCCTGACCCTACTCCAAGAGTAGCCCTTAGATTCACACCTATAAAGGTATTTACGCCATACCTTATGGTAAATTTTTAGAGTAAATGACCGACTCAGAAAAAAACTAAGCGTTCAATCTCCAAGCAGTCAGCTTCAGAGATTTGGATGGAGGAATGGACCCTGAGTTAGAAGGTCCTTCCTCAGAGGCAACCTCCAAGGCAGCAGAGAAGACATCTTCACTAGGTCTGCATACCAGATCCTGCGAGACCATGCAGGAGCTATTAGAATTACTGATGCTCTCTCTTGTTTGATACGAGCAATAACTCGTGGAAGGAGAGCAAATGGAGGAAACAGGTATGCTAGAGCAAAATCACAAGGAACCGCCAGAGCATCTATCAGAGTGGCCTGAGAATTTCTTGACCTTGAACTGTACCTTGGAAGCTTGGCATTCTGCTGGGACACCATCAGATCCAACTCCGGCACCCCCCCCATTTGAGGGTTAACCTGGAGAACACCTCCGGATGGAGAGCCCACTCCCCGGGTTGAGATGTCTGTCTGCTCAGGAAATTTGCTTCCCAGTTGTCCACTTCCAGGAATGTGGATGGCAGATAGACAACAATTGTGAGCTTCTTCCCACTGAATAATCTGTGCCACCTCCTTCATGGCTAAGGAACTCTGAGTTCCTCCATGGTGGTTGATGTAAGCCACTGGGGTGATGTTGTCCGACTGAAACCTGATAAACCAGGCTAAAGACAATTTAGGCCAAGCCATCAGAGCATTGTAAATCACTCTCAACTCCAAGATGTTTATGGGGAGAGCAGACTCCTCCCGAGTCCATAGTCCCTGCCCCTTTAACGAGTCCCAGACTGCTCCCCAGCCTAGCAAGCTGACGTCTGTGGTCGCAATCACCCAGGAAGGTCTTCAGAAACATGTGCCCTGAGACAGGTGGTCCTTAGAAAGCCACCACAGGAGAGAGTCTCTTGTCGACTGGTCTAGATTTATCCTCTGAGACAGATCCGAATGGTCTTTATTCCATTGTCTGAGCATGCATAATTGCAGAGCTCTCAAATGGAATCGAGCAAAGGGAATGATGTCCATGAAAGCGACCATCAGACCAATTACCTCCATACATTGAGCCACTGATGGCTGAACAATAGACTGAAGAGAGAGGCAAGATGAGAAAATTTTGGATTTTCTGACCTCCGTCAGAATTTTTTTGTAGATAGGGAATCTATTATGGTTCCTAAGAAAACCACCCTTGTAGCTGGAACAAGGGAACTCTTTTCCAGATTCACTGGCAATGTAGAAAAGACAACAAGATCTCTGTATGACAGTTTGCTTGTTGAAAAGATGGAGCCTGAACCAATATGTTGTCCAGGTGTGGAGCCACTGCAATTCCCCGAGACCTGATCACTGCCAAGAGAGCCCCCAGAACCTTTGAGAAAATTCTGGGAGCTGTGGCAAGGCCAAACCGAAGAGCCACAAACTGAAAGTGTTTGTCTAGAAAGGCGAATCTCAGGAATTTGTGATCATACCTGTGGAGGGGAACATGAAGATACGCGTCCTTCAGGTCTATGGTCCTCATGAACTGACCCTCTTGGACCAAAGGAAGAATGGAACGAATGGTTTCCATTTTGAAGCACGGTACCCTGAGAAACTTGTAGAGACACTTTAGGTCTAAAATGGGTCAAAAAGTTCCCTCTTTTTTGGGAACCACAAACAGATTTGAATAGAATCCTAGACCCTATTCCCTTACTGGAACTGGAACAATCACTCAAATGGAGGAAAGGTCCTGAACGCAGTTAAAGAATGTCTCTCTTTTTACCTGATCTGCAGATAATCTTGAGAGGTGGAATCTGCCCCTGAGAGGGAAAGTTTTGAATTCTATTTTGTAACCCTGAAATACTATGTCAACAGCCCAAGGATCTGGGACATCTTGTCTCCATGCTTGACAAAACAGGGAAAGACTTCCCCCCACTTGATCCGAACCCAGACCAGGGGCCCACCCATCATGCTGACTTAGACTCAGCTGAGGGTTTATTTGATTGCTTCCCCTTATTCCAATACTGATTGGGCTTCCAAGAAGACTTGGACTGGTCCTGCTTGGAAGAGGGAGAGGATGACTTTTGACCTTTGAAATTACGAAAGGAACGGAAATTATTTTGATTATTTTGTTCTTCTTGTCTTGTAGTAGAAAAGACCCTTTTCCACCCGTAATATCAGAAATTATTTCTGCTAGACCAGGTCCGAACAAGGTCTTCCCCTTGTAAGGAAGCGCCAGAAGCTTGGACTAAGAGGTAACATCAGCTGACCAAGATTTTAGCCACAATGCCCTTCGGGCTAGGACAGTAAAGCCAGACATCTTGTCTCCCAGTCTAATAACTTGCATGTTGGCATCAGAAATAAAGGAATTGGCTAGTTTGAGAGCCTTAATCCTATATTGTATCTCCTCCAACAGAGTCTCTACTAAAATTGATTCAGACAAAACGTTGCACTAATAAGATGCCGCACTTGCTACTGTGGTAATACAAACTGTAGGTTGCCATTTAAGGCCTTGACGATCATACATCTTCTTCAGATAAGCATCCAGCATTTTGTCCATGGGATACTTAAAGGAGCAGCTATCCTCTATAGGGATCGTAGTTCTCTTAGCCAGGATAGAAATAGCCCCTTCTACTTTAGGCACCGTGTGCCAAGAATCTTAAATGGAGTCAGCAACAGGAAGCATATTTTTAAATATGGGAGACGGGGAGAAAGGAATCCCTAGCTTCTCCCATTCCTGTGAAATAATCTCTGTCACATGGTCAGGGACAGGAAAAACTTCCACAGAAGAAGGAATAGTATACAAAGGTGTTCAAGCTTAAATCTGAAGTTTGCTTCTTCAGTTTCAGATGAAGAATCAGATGAAGGAATAATACTGTCCGAATCTGAGATTTCACCCTCAGAGGCTACCAGCGTATCCTCCTCATCAGACTTATGAGGGAGGGCAACCTGCGTAGCAGTAGGTGGAACAGAAACCTTACTATCTGAATGCATAGGAAAAGCAGATAATGCTGCAGATACCGCAGAAGATTACTGTGCAGCAAAATCTGCAGGCAAATAAACTCCTCCAGGAGGCTGAGAGGAACTGCAGGGCACTGTATGTGATGCAATAGAGGCTTGGGAAGTTTGAGGAGAAAGCTGTGGCATTGCCTGAACAGTATCATCCTGAGAGACATTGGGCTCAGAGGGCAACAATTTATCTTTAAATTGAAGTGTTCTAGCTAAGCATACAGCACAGAATTGCATAGGCAAAACAATTTGTGGCTCTGAGTATAACAAGCATTTGTCAAAAAACACAGAATCTTGGTCCATGTCCATAATACTAAATAAAAAATTCCCCACATTGTTTAAATACACTGTCACTTTAAGAATTTTTAATACCACAATTTGGCTGCCAGAAGTCTCTAAAACGATCGTATAGTAGATTGACACTAGAGACTGAAATTCAATGATGCCACTCCGCGAATATCCAACAGCAGAGAGAAGTCACATGACCGGCAGAGAGAGGAAACTACGCAGAAAGTAAAAGGTGTGCGTTTCCCTCTGCCTACAGCATAAGATGCAAGTAGCTGCAGCTGGTTTCAAAGTCAAGCAGTTTCTAGCTAAGCAAGCAAAGAAAACCAACTGCCAAATGTTAAGTTTATACATAAATCCCTGTATAAAACATAAGCCACACACATACTAATAAAGTATTTCAACAAAATTAGCCCAAAGAGTAAAAACGTCCCAATAAAGGGAAGATTAACCCCTAGGGGTATATTTATTAAAGTGCAGACAGACATGATACGATGTAGCGTATCATGTCCGCCACACATCGATAAATGCCGACAGCATATGCTGTCGCCATTTATCATTGCACCAGCAATGATTTTAAACTATACACAAAACTTAAAATAATATGCATTATACATGACAATGCATATCATTTTATTATTGTATATACTGTATGTAGTGACATAGCTCCTATAGCTATAATAGGAAGTTTTTTTGTATACATTATTTGTCAGGTAGATTGGAGACATTACATAGGTGTAGGTGTTCTTTAGGAGTTAGCAGGGTGTTTCAGGGGGAGTTTAGGGAAGACATGACATAGATAAAGATGGTATTAGGGAGTTAGCTGGGTGTTCCAGGGAGAGTATAGCTAAAGTATGACGTAGGTGTAGGCGTTCTGTGGGAGTTAGCTGGGCTGCACTTTGATTGGGATACATTGCCAGCATTACAATATATTCCAATCTCTGAAGTACGGGTTACAAGTAGAGTGTCAGCCATGTTTGTCTTTTCAGTGGCGAGACTTTCGAGCGTGTAGCAGGTAGTGTAGGTGTAGTTGAAGTACGGTCAAACAGGGATTATTCAAAATGTTCCTACACAGAAACCATGTTTGGTTTCAGTGAGTGCACTGTCTGCGCTGTGTAGGAACACTTCAAATACGCCCCTCCCACCCATAGATCTGACCTATTGATGGACAAAGTTACATTCATTATTCTGTTAGTCTTGGATTATGCATAACATGAATGTGCAAGGGCTTTAGGCATAACCCTTTGTTATCTGGGGAAATAAGAGCGTAGACTTTTACAGGCCCATTTATCAAGCTCCGTACGGAGCTTGAAGGGCCGTGTTGCTGGCGAGTCTTCAGACTCGCCAGAAACACAAGTTATGAAGCAGCGGTCTAAAGACGGCTGCTTCATAACCCTGTCCGCCTGCTCTGAGCAGGCGGACAGGAATCGCCGGAAATCAACCCGATCGAATACGATCGGGTTGATTGACACCCCCCTGCTGGCGGCCGATTGGCCGCAAGGTAGCAGGGGGCGGCGTTGCACCAGCAGCTCTTGTGAGCTGCTGGTGCAATGTTAAATGCGGAGAGCGTATTGCTCTCCGCATTTAGCGAGGTCTTGCGGACCTGATCCGCAGTGTCGGATCAGGTCCGCAAGCCCTTTGATAAATGGGCCCCCTAGCCTTTGCCGTAGGTTAGATCACGTTTAATTTGTTTGCACTAACACAACCTCTCCCACAAACTGTGGTTCTCTCATTCTTCATTATATTACCAAGTATAAGTAATTCACTATATCAGATCCATCTTACAAATGACTATCTTGCCCATTTCAGTGGTGCTATTTCCAGTGTCCTTACTGGTTCCATTTTAGTAATTGATATTTAATTAATCCATATAACATCATTACATGACAAAGACAGATTTTATAAACAGCTATACAATCGTATTACAAGTTGAAAGGAAAAAAGTTAGTGTGAGAGCAAAAATAACATGCACAAAAAGTTGAACTTCGAATATCGCAACTGTGTTAATGTATTCTACCATAGACTTCAATGGAGCGCGCAAACTGCAAAAAAACAGCCGACATAGAAGAATATGTTCTATTTATTCTTAAATAAATATTTAAATATATATAACAGAAATGTATTGCAATTAAAGGGTGTTTACTGTCCATTTAAAGGGACAGATAGGATATGATATGATAGAAATCTTTAAGGGGCTGTAAAAAAATTTCACAAAAAGATAAATACCAGAACAAGAGGTTCATAATCTCAAATTAAAGGCTAACAGGTTAAATTTGTAGTACGGGAATCAATTTAATCTGGAAGCAGCAGCTATTTAAAATGACAAAATAAAGGTAAAGGATATTTTTGTAAACATATTAATACACTCCAGCAGGTAAAATAGAACATTAAGTACATTGTCCCTTTAATCCCTTAAAGGGACAGTCAGGTTAAAAAAAACTATCATGTTTCAAATAGGGCATGTAATTTTAAACAACTTTCCAGTTTAATTTTATCACCAATTTTGCATCGTTCTCTTGGTATTCTTAGTTGAAAGCTAAACCTAGGAAGGCTCATATGATAATTTCTAAGCCCTTGAAGGCTGCCTCTTATCACATGCTTTTTTTATTTGCTTTTCACAACAGGGGAGAGCTAGTTCATGTCAGCCATATAGATAACATTGTGATCACATCCGTGGCTTGTGGCAGACACTGCACTAATTGGCTAAAATAAAAGTCAATAGATAATAAAAAGCCATGTGATCAGGGGGCTTAGATACAAGTTAATCACAGAGGTAAAAAGTTTATTAATATAACAGTATTGACTGTCCCTTTAAGTACCAGTTGCTGGTCTTTCTATGGTCCTTGATTTTTTGATACTGTGGCCTGTTCCTGGAGTCATTTTAAGGGAGCAAAGTCATAATAGCGCAGACTTGTCGGGTAAGTCGTGGTACAGGTCGTGTACTGGGTACAGGGTACGTTGTGGTCATTAAGGGGTTAACATGCAAAAACGCTGCTGGAAAAGATCAACATTTATTACAAAACCACTTTATCATGGCACCCTATAAATAATACATTAAAGACAAACTTGGCCATGCTGACACAGAAATAATAGTCCAATGCAATTAAAGGTCTAAGCAATGATCATAAGAGGTCCTTGCCCTGTAGCAATTATCTGGTCCCTGTGAGCTGTTTGTTGATTCTCTTTTATTAATGATTAGTAATTAAATAAGATAACATAGATGGATCTATTGTAAATATTTAAACTGTTCCCATGGTGACACAAACCTATTTCTCAGAGGCCTCTGAGGATTTAAATGTGTACTTTGCTGATAGATGAAACATGAAATTAATCTTCATGTAAACTATAATTTACTAACTGTTGTTACTGGAAATTAACCAATTCTTTAAATTACAAACAGTAAAGTCTTTGATGTGGGATTACAAAGAAAGCTTGGGAAAGAGCATCATTTTCTCAGTATAGTAAAGGGACAGTGTACACTAATATTTTCTCCCTTTTAGAGCTAGATTATAAGTGGTGCGCTAACTGCAGCGCACAAGCTATATAGTGTATTTTGCGTCCCTTTGTGTGCGACGGAAATAGTGTGCATATTATGAGTTGAAAGTAAATGCCTTTGTTTGAGTGCAATCAAATTTAATGCCCATCAGGTTTACGTGACTTCAGAGCTCTGGTTAACTGTTACACGAGACAAAAAAGTGTCACAAAAAAACATCAAAAATACATTTAACATTACAGTTACACTATCTGATCATTTACAAAAAAAAATAAAAAATAATATTACATAAAAATGTTATAAGGGCTCAGAGATATGAGGTCTCAGGTGTTAGGGGGAAAAAAGACATGCAAAGGGTTTTAACATAGAGGTACATACATATACATGACTAAATAAATGTACGTTATAACTTGTGTATTAGAAGGGTATCAAAAAAGAGAAGAATAGACTAGAATCATAACTTCCAAATCCCATATAGGGCAGAAATAAACCCCATGTAACTGCCTTATCTACTATAAGCATAGGAAAAGTCATTAGAATCTAAAATAGTATAGTTGAATTATACTTTGCTCTCTATATTCAAAACATGTATAATACTTGACAGAGAGTCTTTAACCCCAAGTAAGTTAGTGCTATTAGGGGAAACAAAGTCTAACTTAATAGGCATGCCATAGGCATAGACTTCGAACGACCAGGGGAGGAAAAAAATACAAATGATAGGTCCTTTTCTATCCGCTATATTGGACCCCAGACTAGGTGATGTGTGTCACCAAGTGTCCACAACCCATATGCTCTAACAGTTCAAACTGAGATAGTCTCTTTTGGGTCACCACAGTAACTATCCCCAAGCCTGCAACAGATCCGGAGTACATATGGGGGAGCCAGAGGCACTCTTGCTTCAGATAGATGAAAACCTTCTCCAAACTTCTGTTTGTTATAATCACAAGGGGAGTTGACTGCTTTCCTCCAGCCAATAGACCACTGCGTCATATGGAACCCATCATCAGGTTTCTGATGGATCTCCATTGTGAATCCCTCTTTCTAAATCACAGGAGACAACTCCAGTAGCTTAGGTGCTGTATAAGATGGAACAGCATTCCCTTCCATTGTATATCTTGTAGAGGTCTGCTGGTATTCAGTAGTTAATGATTTTTGCCTGGTTAGTTGTGCCCCTGTTAAACTAGCAGGTGGCATAGAAGGTCTCGATGCCCCAGGCCTTGCTGAGGCCTTTCCCTTTCAAAGGGATGCCAAAATCCTCAATGGTCCAGCCTGGACACATATACATAAATAGAAATATCTCCAAATCCAGTAGGATGACTCTTGCTTGATACAATGAAATGTCAAGCTGGATGGCTTGGAATTATTTAGATACACGGTGGCGTGTATATTAGTCAAACTGAGCTCCCAGTTTTGCGGCCCTTTTTGACCATTGCCCGGGCACACCCCCAGTTTGTGATTCTTTGGGTCTCACAGAGATAGATTTGATGGCTTTTCTGTAGATCATTAAGCTTGTAAGTTTTTTTTTTGTAAGGTCCAGGGATCCTCAGGCAAAGTTTGTGGATGCTCTTTTAGCTCCTTGGTTGTTTCATTAAGCCTATGGGGCCTATTTATGAAAGGCCTGTCAGACATGATCCGACATTGCGGATCATGTCCGACAGACCTCGCTGAATGCGGAGAGCAATACGCTCTACGCATTCAGGATTGCACCAGCAGCTCTTGTGAACTGCTGCTGCAATGCCGCCCCCTGCAGATTGGCCGCCACAGGGGGTGTCAATCAACACAATCGTATTCGATCGGGTTGAATTGCGGCGATCTCTGTCCGCCTCCTCAGTGCTCCATGTTAATGGAGAATTTTGAGACCCTTTTAAATACTTTAAATGCATTCAGAAGGGGTGGGATGGAGAGACACTTCTGGTGTAAGGGTCCAAAGTCTATCCCAATGATATCAGGATTTTGTCTGATATGTGTAGCGAAAGTTTCAACCGTGAGGGCGAATAGGAGCAGTGACAATGAGCAACCCTGGCGTGTGCCTTTTTAATGGGGAAGCTGTGGGAGAGAGTGTAATTGGCTCAGACTCTGGCCGTTGGGTTTTTATATATCACTTGTATATGGGTAAGGAAGATTTTAGGGATTCAGAAATTTGATAGAGTGGAAAACATGAACTCCCAGTCCACCCTGTCAAAAGCTTTCTCTGCGTCAGTTGAGAGCAAAACAGGGGTGTTTTGTTACTTGTGGTGGAGAGAAGAGTTTGTAATACTTATGTAGTGTTATCTTTGGCCTCTCCGCCTGGAATGAAGCCCACTTGGCCGGTGTAAATAAGATTGGGTAGTGTTTTATTTCATCTTTGTGCTAGGATCTTGGCGTATAATTTGACATCAATGTTGATGAGTGAAATGGGGCGGTAATTGGTAACTAGCTCTGGGGGTTTCCCTGTTTTTGGAATGACCAAAATTGTGGCTTTAAGCAGGGGCTTGGAGAAAATAGCAGGTTGGTCCATAGATTGATAGGTGTGGGCTGATAAGGTGTTTGAAAATTTAGTAAAATTTAGGGGTGAATCCATCTGGCCCTAGGGCTTTACCGGCTGGTAGCATTTTAATAGATGTAACAATCTCCTGGAGTGTGATGGGTGCGTTGTTCTTTCAGAAATTTTAGTGACTAGTTGTATATCTGTAAGAACCTAGTCATTAATTTTCCATGTGTAATTGTTATGTGGTTTGGAGGACTAGGCAAAGAAGTTAAGTACCATACTATGATCAGACCATGTTGTGTGGGATATGTGCAAGCTAATCAGTGAGGATAGGGTGGTTTGATCACAGAAAATATAGTTTAAACGGGTGTAAGAATGTTGGGAGGTTGGAAAAATATGTGTAGACTCTGATGTCAGAGTGTGAAGTTCTCCAGGTGTCGAACAGAGGTATTTGTAGTACAGACCAATTAGCTTTGATTTGACCTGTGCTCATGTAACCTGTTGAGGTGTCTAGAGAGGGGCAGATAGGGAAAATGAAATCACTGCCAAGGATAATCGGTATGTTAACAACATCTAGCAAGCGATTGATTACTGAGTGGAAGAAAGAAGTTGGGTGAATAGAGGTTTACCAGTGTGAGGGGTCTGCCATAATACAGGGAGTGTAGAATTATTAGGCAAGTTGTATTTTTGAGGATTAATTTTATTATTGAACAACAACCATGTTCTCAATGAACCCAAAAAACTCATTAATATCAAAGCTGAATAGTTTTGGAAGTAGTTTTTAGTTTGTTTTTAGTTATAGCTATTTTAGGGGGATATCTGTGTGTGCAGGTGACTATTACTGTGCATAATTATTAGGCAACTTAACAAAAAACAAATATATACCCATTTCAATTATTTATTTTTACCAGTGAAACCAATATAACATCTCAACATTCACAAATATACATTTCTGACATTCAAAAACAAATCAGTGACCAATATAGCCACCTTTCTTTGCAAGGACACTCAAAAGCCTGCCATCCATGGATTCTGTCAGTGTTTTGATCTGTTCACCATCAACATTGCGTGCAGCAGCAACCACAGCCTCCCAGACACTGTTCAGAGAGGTGTACTGTTTTCCCTCCTTGTAAATCTCACATTTGATGATGGACCACAGGTTCTCAATGGGGTTCAGATCAGGTGAACAAGGAGGCCATGTCATTAGATTTTCTTCTTTTAAACCCTTTCTTGCCAGCCATGCTGTGGAGTACTTGGACGCGTGTGATGGAGCATTGTCCTGCATGAAAATCATGTTTTTCTTGAAGGATGCAGACTTCTTCCTGTACCACTGCTTGAAGAAGGTGTCTTCCAGAAACTGGCAGTAGGACTGGGAGTTGAGCTTGACTCCATCCTCAACCCGAAAAGGCCCCACAAGCTCATCTTTGATGATACCAGCCCAAACCAGTACTCCACCTTCACCTTGCTGGCGTCTGAGTCGGACTGGAGCTCTCTGCCCTTTACCAATCCAGCCACGGGCCCATCCATCTGGCCCATCAAGACTCACTCTCATTTCATCAGTCCATAAAACCTTAGAAAAATCAGTCTTGAGATATTTCTTGGCCCAGTCTTGACGTTTCAGCTTGTGTGTCTTGTTCAGTGGTGGTCGTCTTTCAGCCTTTCTTACCTTGGCCATGTCTCTGAGTATTGCACACCTTGTGCTTTTGGGCACTCCAGTGATGTTGCAGCTCTGAAATATGGCCAAACTGGTGGCAAGTGGCATCTTGGCAGCTGCACGCTTGACTTTTCTCAGTTCATGGGCAGTTATTTTGCGCCTTGGTTTTTCCACACGCTTCTTGCGACCCTGTTGACTATTTTGAATGAAACGCTTGATTGTTCGATGATCACGCTTCAGAAGCTTTGCAATTTTAAGAGTGCTGCATCCCTCTGCAAGATATCTCACTATTTTTGACTTTTCTGAGCCTGTCAAGTCCTTCTTTTGACCCATTTTGCCAAAGGAAAGGAAGTTGCCTAATAATTATGCACACCTGATATAGGGTGTTGATGTCATTAGACCACACCCCTTCTCATTACAGAGATGCACATCACCTAATATGCTTAATTGGTAGTAGGCTTTCGAGCCTATACAGCTTGGAGTAAGACAACATGCATAAAGAGGATGATGTGGTCAAAATACTAATTTGCCTAATAATTCTGCACTCCCTGTAAAGTCCCACTAATATCAACTGTCTTCCCATGGAATATGAATATTTATGTAGTAGCTCAAAAGAAGTGCCTATTTTAAACAGGATTCCTACCCCATTTTTTTTTCGTTAGGACCGGAACTGAGGAGATATTGGTCATAATAGAGCTTGGATAGAGTTGGTTCTTTAGTTTTTGTAAAGTGTGTTTCCTGGATAAGTGCTATGTCTATATTTCACTTATAGAAGTCATTTAGAGCTATGGAGCATTTCTCAAGGGATAAAAATCCTTTCACATTTTGTGTGGTTATGTTAAAAAGATTGGTGGAAGCCATGGGAGTGTAGAATGAGAAAGAGTGTATGAATAAGAGATCTGGTTGCTAACTTTGTTGGTTGGGAGGGGTTGAAAGGAAAAAGGTGTAGGTGAAGGCTTAGTTCTCTCTTGGGTAGGAGAAAGGTGGAAAAATAAAAGAGAAAGGGGTGTATACACAGATAGACGAAACCCGCAACCAGGGCAATAAGTGCAACGGCTTAAATACCCATAAAAATCTTTAGTGCAACTAGTCAGGTTAGGTGTGGGAACAATGTCTCTTTGTGAATCTGACGGAACTGAGAAACATTAGCAAATTATCTTAAGTTAACAGTGTGCAATGCTTATTATAAACTATCAAACAAACATTTTAGCTAAAACACAACCATTATTACAAACTCTGTTAGAATTTTACAGACTCACGGTTGTGGAGAAGAAAAAGAAAAATCAAACATTCCCAGTTGTCTGGGATAATAGTTAGAAATGTCCAGGAACTGATAGTTCCAAATTTATGTGTTCATGTTGTTTCAAAGATGTCAGTCGCGTCATTAGGCAATTTCTTCCTTGTGCAGTGTTCTCTGATCTCAGCCCAGGTTTGTCTTTGGGGTTTGGGATGTTGTTTAGGAGGTTGAGCAGCAGAGTGTGTTTCAGGTGCTGGATTGGCTGGCTTTGGTATGTTCAGCTGTTTGCAGAAAGAGTAAATGTCAGCTGGGTCTAGGCATGTATGTAGTTTGTCGTTTTTGTTGATCTGCAGGGACACTGGATATCCCCATCTATATGGTATCTGTAAGGATCACAGGTGAGAGGTTAGGTTTGTGAACTCTTTCCTTTTCTGCAGGGTTTTGATAGAGAGGTCTTGGTAGAGCTGAATATGTGCCCCTAAGTAGGAGAAATTTGGTTGAGCTTTTGAGAAGTTGTATATCTTTTCTCTGTCTCTGTAGTTCTGGAAGCGGAGTATTATATCCCTTGAGGGCTGGTTTTCACCTAATTTGGGGCATAATGAGCGGTGTGCTCTCTCTAGCCGAATCTCTTCCATCACCACCAAGTTAGCGATTTCTAATGATTGGAATAAGCTCTGAAGGTGTTCTGGTAAGACCTCTCCACTCACAGTCTCAGGATAGCCTCTTATTCTTAAGTTTTTTGTTATTTTTCTGTTTTCAATGTCGTCAAGCTTATTTTGCAGATCTGTGATCTGTAGCTGTTGATTGGAGATGGTATGTGACATCTCATCCATATCTTTAACAAGTTCTTCTCTGTCATCTTCTTGTGCCTCTACCCTGAACCCCAGCTCATTAATGTCCTTCTTAAGGTCAGCACACTCCTCTCTAATACAGGCTTTCACATGACTGATTAGAACTTCAATTGCTTGTAACGTGACCGGGCTGTCTTTGGAGTGCGTGGATTTAGTTGGGGAACTAGGACGATGAGAGTGGGTAGGGGAGTTTGTTTGTTAGATTTCATTATCTTCTGATGATGTGTTCATGTCTTTTTGTTTATCAAGACTTCTGAAGTAGGTGTTAACTGAGCTTACTGTCGAAGCGGGCGGTTTAGAGAGTTTGTCTGTCTTGGTTGCTCTGCGTTGCTCCATTTTCTTATTTTATAAAGCTGAAGTGTAGTTTCTTTTGCATACAGATTATTAATGTGCCTTAAGCTGAAGGTGTAAGATTGAATGGTCTAGGTCAGCAATCTTATAGTAGCAGGTACAATACAGGGGAACATACTGGATAGGCAGTCTCTGTTCTTTAGCTCTAGGCAAAAAAGCTGTGATATATAAGGTCACAAGTGATACTGGATTGCCACGTGGTGCTGCAGACTATATGAGTGTTTATGTTTTGCTTGGAGATTTTCTCATCTTGTGTCGCTTTTATTTTTATAGCCTGCTTTTGCCTGGTTGGGGCATGCCCCTTGTGGGGTATGTTAGATTAGGTCCCTTTTGCGTTGTCTCAGTGTGAGTGGTAGGCTTTACCGTTATCTGATTCAGGTGTAAGTCAGTTCTTTATGATGGCTCCGGTATCGGACGCAGTTGGTGTCTGGGTGCTGCTCTGCCTGCTCAAACAAGGACCACGGCCTTTGTAGGCAGCTGTGGGCTATCTCCAGACAGTTTTCTTTTTAGGGATCAAACTGCAGCCTATTGTGTCCTGTGGCTGCTCCTGCGGCCCGTGAGTTAACTGCCGTGTATTAAGTAGTTGCAGCTTAGGCTTAGAGGGTCAGTGGCGGGTGCTCCGTCGCTTGGTCGTCGCTTTTCTTATATGATGTGCGCAAATCAGGCGTGTATCTGTGCCTGATTGTGGGCTCTGTCTCCTTCATGTGTGGAGCTCTAGAAAAGTGCGGCCATCACGGACAACCATAAGCTGTTCATTTGTGATTTTATTTGTTCAGGCCAGGCCTCACAGATTCTGGTTTGTGGATCTAGTTCAGATGTCCTCCATGGCTTCTTTCTCTGCTTCTAGATCTTCTGTCTCAAGGTACGTTCTTTCATCAGGATCACAAGTTTAAGCTTGATAGTTTTTGAGATATAACGGTTATTTCTTAGACATAGTGGTTTCTTCTGTTTTTGTAGTTGAATCTTTGTTTTAGGCTTGTTAACCTGTGATCGGGAAGGTTTTCCATAAGGTTTGGAAGGTCTTTATTTCCTGGTGTATGGTTTATGCTTTTCCCTAGTTTTCTTTTAGAAATCCTAGGATTCTGTATTTTCTTCAGGTTTGTTTGGATGTATCCGCCAGTTCTTTGAAGGGTCAGTTTTTGGCTCTTTCCATTTTTGTTTCACAGGAAGATTGTTAATCTTCTTCTCATTTTATGTTTCGGCTTAGCTTTAGTTAGGATGAAGTCTGTTAATTTAATAATAATTAATAATAATAATAATAATTTAATTAGGATTAAGCCATTGTTTTTCCTCCATTTGTTTTTTGTTTTTTTTTGTAGACTCCTCTTTTTGAGCTTAGGCATATGAGCTTTTGTCTTGGATTTTTGTTTCTTTTGGCATTTGTTTTCTGAAGAGTTTTTGAGTTGTCCGCTTTCTGTTATGTCTCTTCTTATCTTGTTTTTTCATCAAGATAAGGCAGTTTTGTGGACTAAGTTTGATTCTTTGTAGTGTCTTTAGACAATATAAGTTGGAAATGGTTGTTCCTTATTTTTGTCCTAAGATTTCTATGGAGAGAATTCTCTATAATTTGACTTTGTAGTTTTTCTGCAGGCTATATAGGATTTTAGATAATACTCTAGTTTGTTTGTTCTTTTTTTATGGTTCTAGAAAAGTACAAGTTAGGTATGGTTGTGTCTTTGGCTTCATGGTTTTAGTTTTAGCTTTTTTTATTTCATAACATTTTTTTGGAGGTGGGTTAGTCTCCTCTTAATCAGGTAAGTTGCTCCATTTTTTTTTACAATGATCCTTCTGCTGACCAACTATCTCGTCTTCTTTTGCATACTTTTCCATTTTGGATTTTTTTTTTTCTTTTTTAAAGCAGCCTTTAGTGGGGATTTATTTAGGCAGTAATCTCTGCTTTATTTAGTATTGTGAAAAAAATAGTATGTAGATAGATTTTTCTATGTCATGCTTGTCCCGCCCTCATTACTCAAGGACTTCACTGCATGGGTATAAGTTTCCCAGGAGCAAAGGATTGTGGACTCTCGCCACCTGTATTTATATAAGAACTTACCTGATAAATTAATTTCTTTCATAATGGCAAGGGTCCATGAGCTAGTGACGTATGGGATAAACATTCCTACCAGGAGGGAACAAAGTTTTCCAAACCTCAAAATGCCTATAAATACACCTCCCACCACACTTACACCTTAGTTTAACGTATAGCCAAGTAGTGAGGTGTAAAAAGGAGTAGAAAAGCATACAAAAAAGTCCTCATGGACTCTTGCCATTATGAAAGAAATTAATTTATCAGGTAAGTTCTTACATAAATTATGTTTTCTTTCATGTAAATGGCAAGAGTCCATGAGCTAGTGACGTATGGGATAAAATACCAAAGATGTGGAAGTCCACAGAAGAGTCACTAGAAAGGGAGGTATAAAATAAAAACAGCTATTTCTGCTGAGAAATTAAATCCAAACAAAAATTAAGTTTTTCTATAAATTTAAAAATAAATAAATTAAAATATAAGCAGATGAATTAAACTGAGACTGCCGCCTGAAGAACGTTTCTACCACAGACTGCTTCAAAAGAAGCAAATACTTCAAAATGGTAAAGTTTAGTAAATGTATGCAAAGAAGACCAAGTTGCTGCTTTGCAAATCTGATCAACTGAAGCTTCATTCTTAAAAGCGGCAACTGATCTAGTAGAATTAACTGTAATTTTCTGAGGCAGAGACTGTCCCGCCTCCAAATAAGCCTTGTGAATCAAAAGCTTTAACCAAGATGCCAAAGAACTGGCAGAGGCTTTCTGACCTTTCCTAGAACCAGAAAAGACAACAAATAGACTAGAAGTCTTCCTGAAATCCTTAGTAGCCTCAACATAGTATTTCAAAGCTCTTACCACAGCCAAAGAATGTAACGATTTCTCAAGAGAATTCTTAGGATTCGGACACAAAGAAGGAACAACAATTTCCCTACTAATGTTGTTAGAATTCACAACCTTAGGAAGAAATGTAAACAAAGTCTTCAAAACGGCTTTATCCTGATGGAGAATCAGAAAAGGAGACTCACAAGAGAGAGCAGACAATTCAGAAACTCTTCTAGCAGAAGAGATAGCCAAAAGGAACAACACTTTCCAAGAAAGTAGTTTAATATCCAAAGAATGCATAGGCTCAAAAGGAAGAGCCTGCAAAGCCTTCAAAACCAAATTAAGACTCCATGGAGGAGAAATAGACTTAGCGAAAGACACCCATCCACATAAAGCAGACAGCCAAACCAGTACTGAAAACTATCAGCAGAGGTAATAGTATAAGAGTATATTGTCAATTTGAAAAGGGAGGTAGGAGATGAATCCCTACGACCAATAACAGAGAACCCTTGAAAAGATTTCCCATGAGTGAAACCATAAAAATCAACAGGCAATACACTGTTCACATCCCTCTGACAAACAATTTACTCTGAGAGGAATTGGGCTTTAGAATGCTTAGAAGCGATTATCATAGAAGAAATCAAGCACAAACTTACTTCTCCACCGTCATATGAGGCAAAGTTTGTAAAACTAAGGTGTGAGTGTGGTGGGAGGTGTATTTATAGGCATTTTGAGGTTTGGGAAACTTTTCCCTCTCCTGGTAGGAATGTATACCCCATACGTCACTAGCTCATGGACTCTTGCCATTTGCATGAAAGAAACATAATTTATGCTTACCTGATACATTTATTTATTTCATGGTGGTGAGAGTCCACAAGACCCCATCCTATTATTTTTTCTGATAGTTTTTGCACTTTTTTTTCCATGTTCCTTTTTTGCTCTTATTTCTTTTCCTATTTTTCCTCCTTGGCCATACATCAGACTGATTACCAGTGAGGTTGGAGGGATTTTATAGAGCTCTTGGGGTTTGGCTTATGTGTGCAAACCTAACAGGAGTACACTAATTCTTCATGTGCGCTAAGGTTATCTTAAGGTGCGTTACGTATTTTTTTAAATACAAAATATTGAAAAATATTAACAATAAATGTAATTGAATATTATAGATGTACTAAAAATGTCTAAATAATCTACAGAATATATATAATACATATTTTACAGTATAATAATTATTAACAATTATTAAGATTTTTTCAATATTATCTTAAATATTTTCATAACGCACCTTAAGACTACTAGTTTTTCATGTGCGCTAACCTGACACTTAAGCACGAAACCCAAAGCATGTTACTCAATTTTACATTCCACTGTTCTTCACAGAAAAATGTTTAATTTTTGTTATTAAATATATATTTCTATAAATATGTGATAATGTTAATGTAAACTATATATTATACCTATATATTTATAGGAATAGATATATAGGTATATATATATATATATATATATATATATATATAAATTTAATCCAGTATTATATAGATAAAGAGAAATGGTAGAGCTATATGAGATACCATTAAATAAAGTAGGGGATTTCAGCACTCAAAATATAAAACCCATTTAATCCAATTCCTTAGAAATGTACGGCTGTAGGGTAGCACAGAATCCAAAAAATGAACTACACATGCACAGATTCAAACACATGCAACTAGTTTATTGCAAGAAGCTGCCAACACAGAAAATAAACAGCTTTAAATGCTTTTCATCTCTAAAATGCACCACTGCAGTGGATTTTTAAAAAAACATACCAAGCAAAATGATATATTATCACACATATTTTTTGAACTAAATGCTGCAAACAGACTGGTTTAGAACATGTGATCTGCAGATATTTAACTAATAGAATACAACAGCAAATCTTGTATCAATTCCTCTATGATAGTAACAGAACAAAGTCCTTAATAAAGACCATATGAGTCCTTTGATGGAGGAAATCTGATGTTATACTTTAGTAGCAATTTGTATCACTTTGTAATCCAGCTGAGATAAACCTTTTGGCAAACATATGTTCGTTAATTAGGGTTAACCGAGGTGAAAACGTCCTCTATTGTTAACTTGAACTTGGCAATATTCTTACTTGATAGCAGATAGAACATCTTACATTGGTGAAAAGCAGAAACAATATAGCAGACCTGTGTTAACGTACTGCAGCAAACATCCGGGAAAACAAAATCACAGTATCATTGACGAACGGACCGGGACATGAGCCTCTGACATCCTTGTCTCACCTTTCACAACCGCGTCTCCCTGCTCACTGGGGACACAGATTAGCCGGTGTATGTTTTGCTTCTGTATGTAAACCGTATCCAGGCGGTTTATTGGAACCACTTGATTACCGCAAGATCCAGGCTTGCTTCTTCAGTTTGGTTTTTTTAAATTCCCGGGCAGGCTTTGGCCAGCTGCTTCATTCACAGGTGCAGTGATAGCTGTTTTCAAGAAAGTCGACGCGCGTTTCGCCCCATAATGCTGAACGAAACAGGGGCCTCGTCAGGACTGTCCATCTCCTCCTAATTACAGCCTTTATTGCGAAACCAATGAACTGGGAGGTAGCACTTCAGCCAATCAAATTCGCTATTTGCACGCACCCTCTTATATTCTAAAGCCAAACATTCCTGTTTGTAGGTTCAATGATTATCTGTATTTTAGATTAGTACAAAAAGGTTTGCATTGAAAAGATGGAACATTTTCTATGTTTTAGCAACCCCTATACAACAAACAACAAATTCGCATGTGAAAAAACCTTACGCACGTTGCAGCTCAATTAAACATTATTTCTTTGGTTACCATGTCTAGATGAATGTGCTTTACATAAATCCTATATTAACTTAAATTCTATAAATTTGAAATGACTTACAGGATAGCTACAAATGATTCTATGAAGGTGAGCTTTGACAAAGCTCACCTTCATAGAATCATTTGTAGCTATCCTGTAAGTCATTTCAAATTTATAGAATTTAAGTTAATATAGGATTTATGTAAAGCACATTCATCTAGACATGGTAACCAAAGAAATAATGTTTAATTGAGCTGCAACGTGCGTAAGGTTTTTTCACATGCGAATTTGTTGTTTGTTGTATAGGGGTTGCTAAACATAGAAAATGTTCCATCTTTTCAATGCAAACCTTTTTGTACTAATTTAAAATACAGATAATCATTGAACCTACAAACAGGAATGTTTAGCTTTAGAATATAAGAGGGTGCGTGCAAATAGCGAATTTGATTGGCTGAAGTGCTACCTCGCAGTTCATTGGTTTTGCAATAAAGGCTGTAATTAGGAGGAGATGGACAGTCCTGACGAGGCCCCTGTTTCGCTCAGCATTATGGGGCGAAACGCGCGTCGACTTTCTTGAAAACAGCTATCACTGCACCTGTGAATGAAGCAGCTGGCCAAAGCCTGCCCGGGAATTTCAAAAAACCAAACTGAAGAAGCAAGCCTGGATCTTGCGGTAATCAAGTGGTTCCAATAAACCGCCTGGATACGGTTTACACACAGAAGCAAAACATACACCGGCTAATCTGTGTCCCCAGTGAGCAGGGAGACGCGGTTGTGAAAGGTGAGACAAGGATGTCAGAGGCTCATGTCCCGGTCCGTTCGTCAATGATACTGTGATTTTGTTTTCCCGGATGTTTGCTGCAGTACGTTAACACAGGTCTGCTATATTGTTTCTGCTTTTCACCAATGTAAGATGTTCTATCTGCTATCAAGTAAGAATATTGCCAAGTTCAAGTTAACAATAGAGGACGTTTTCACCTCGGTTAACCCTAATTAACGAACATATGTTTGCCAAAAGGTTTATCTCAGCTGGATTACAAAGTGATACAAATTGCTACTAAAGTATAACATCAGATTTCCTCCATCAAAGGACTCATATGGTCTTTATTAAGGACTTTGTTCTGTTACTATCATAGAGGAATTGATACAAGATTTGCTGTTGTATTCTATTAGTTAAATATCTGCAGATCACATGTTCTAAACCAGTCTGTTTGCAGCATTTAGTTCAAAAAATATGTGTGATAATATATCATTTTGCTTGGTATGTTTTTTTAAAAATCCACTGCAGTGGTGCATTTTAGAGATGAAAAGCATTTAAAGCTGTTTATTTTCTGTGTTGGCAGCTTCTTGCAATAAACTAGTTGCATGTGTTTGAATCTGTGCATGTGTAGTTCATTTTTTGGATTCTGTGCTACCCTACAGCCGTACATTTCTAAGGAATTGGATTAAATGGGTTTTATATTTTGAGTGCTGAAATCCCCTACTTTATTTAATGGTATCTCATATAGCTCTACCATTTCTCTTTATCTATATAATACTGGATTAAATTTAAACTTTAGGGGTCTGCACCACGCCTGATTTTAGCTGACCCTAAGTCATTCGAGATATATATACATATAAATTACCGGAATAAAATTCCTGTGTCTTTGTATTAAGACAGGTTCTGGGTCTTTTTGTTTTTCTTCCACACTTTTGTAAATTTATATATATATAAATATTTATTTAAAATAAAAATAACATCTTCCTGTATGTGAAGAACATTGGAATGTGAAATATTTACAGTAAAACACATTATTAAACATTATCATAGAATTATTATTTAGACACATATCTATATTATAGTTTTTTGCTATAGGAATGACTGCAAGAAATGACGTGGAATACGGCTATACCCCAAAGCTTGCTTGTAGATGAAATCAAAATTTTTCTTCAGACACCTAAACTTCACCTCCTCCATGCACCGAAGGCAAGGAGAATGACTGGGGGTTGTGGGTAAGGGAGTGATACTTAGCAGTTTAACTGTGATGCTCTTTGCCCCCTCCTGCTGGCCAGGAGTGATATTTCCAACAGTAATAACTCAAGCCGTGGACTCACCATATCTTAAGAAAGAAATTAAATAAAGTAAAATAGAATGAAATAAAATGAATGAATCTTTATTCAATTGGAACAGAATGTAATGAGATGTCTTTTGATAGTGTAACTATTATTTTGACTATTACTGAAATGCTAATAATTATTTTGCTAAGGAAAGTAATGTGTAATGTGTTGCGTGGATCAATTATTTAAGGGTTAGGAGTGTAGGTTGGAAAATGATGTAGTGGGTTGATATTGGAATGTTCAAATGTTAAAAGCAGCTAAATCTTGTTGACGGAGACGTATCATATGGTTGTATGTTGAATGTGGTTGAATTTGTACTATTGGTGTAATTTTTATTGGTGTTTTTGTAGAGTGATAATTCAGAGTGCAGTGTCTAGATACGCTTTGTTTAAGGAAGCCTTTTAGTTTGTTTCTACAGTGTTCTGCCCATCTGATGTGAAGTTTGGGCTTGTGCGCCCTATATACTGGGGCCCACAAAAACAGTCGATAAGGTAGATCACATAGGAACTCTTACATGTTAAAAAATCAGAAATGACAAATTCTTTGTTGGTGGTGTTGGATCTAAATATTTTCTTGTATTTTGTAATAAGCAAAAGGCATGTGTTGCATTTTTTTGGATTGCATTTGTAGAGACCTTTAAGACCAAAAGAATGTTTTGATTTGGCAGAATTTTGGTCTGAATTAGAATTACGAGCTGTTTTAACTACCTTACTTGGTGCAAGTTTAGTTCTAATAGTGGGTGCTCTTTTGAAAGTGATTATGGGTTATTTTTCAACAATTCTTTCTAGTATAGGGTCTTGTTTAATAATATGCCAATGTTTACAGATTATATTTTTTATTTATTGAAGCTTTGATTGTAATGGGTAATAAAGTTAGGTGTGTTGTTGGTATTCCTTTTAATTATGGGTTTGTTTGATAGTATTTGTGATCTATCTAAATTCCTAGCTTTGATTCGACCTTGGTCAATCAGAGTTTGTGGATAACCCTTTTCTTTGAAACGGTTAGTTAAAACTTCTGATTGTTCCTCAAAGTCTGATATAGATGAACAGTTTCTTTTTATTCTTATAAACTGACTAAATGGAATATTTCTTTTCCAACTATGATAATGGTTGCTTGTGAAGTCTAGATAGCTGTTAATATCAAAAATCTTAAAAAATGTTTTAGATTTTATATGACTTGAATCTGACTAGCTTAATTGTCAAGAAACTCAATCTGATTTTGATCAATCTTGTGGGTGAATTGGAGACCTAGATGATTATGATTTAAATGACTGATAAATGTATCTATGGAAGATGGTTCTCCATTCCAAATAAAAATCAAGTAATCTATGTAACGGCCATAGAACACCAGATTTGCCCACCAGGGGGAAGAATAGATGTAGAGTTCATCAAAGGCCCCTGTGTAAATGTTGGCATAACTGGGGGCAAATCTGGTGCCCATGGCTGTTCCCTTGATTTGTAAATAGTATTTACTCAGGAATATAAAATAGTTATGCTCAAGAGTGAACCGTACTAGGTTTTTTATAAGTAGTTTCTGTTTATAAGGCATATAAAAATCTTGATTTAGAATATCATGGACTGCTGATATAGCTAGTTCATGTGGTATGTTAGAGTATAAACTACTGACATCACAAGTAAACCAAATGTATTTGTGATCAGTGTTGTGAATGTTAGACAATTTTTGTAACAAATGTGTGGTATCTTTGATATTTGATGGTAAATTAGTTAGACAGTTGACTCCAGCTATTATGGGTCTTCCTGGGGGACAGTTAAGATCCTTATGGATCTTTGGGAGGTGGTAGTAATGGGCTACATCAGGATGTTCTATATGAATGAAATTATTTTCTGACTTGGACAGTGTTTTGTTGTTGTAACCCTCCTTTAATAGACTTTTTTAGAAGTGTTGAATAGTGTGTGGTAGGATCCCTGTCTAAAATAATGTAATATTCTTTGTCATTAAGAATTATTTGTGCTTCAGAAATATAATCTTCAAAATTTTGCAGTACTATACCACCTCCCTTGTCTGCATCACGTATCACTATGTTTTTGTTTTGTTTGAGATTTTTGAGTGCAGGTGTTTCGTTGGGGGACAAATGAAAGATTGAAGTTGGTTTATTATTGATCCTTGAAAATTCTTCCAAAACAATTTTTTGAAAAATGTCTATGGCATTATTATTTTCTCGAGGGAGATTAAAATTTGATGTTTTTTTCAGATCAGTGGGAATGGGATTATTGAATAGATGATGGGTAAGATCTTCAGGATCTAAGAAAAGAGTAATCTCATTAGAGATATTAGCATCAGGATTATTATCAGCACAAATAAGAATGACACTGGTTGGCTGGTACTTCAGTTTTTTTATATTCTTATTTTTATTTTTTTAAGGTCCACAAACAGCTCGAATTCTTTGTGTGGATTTGGAAGACAGTATGATAGCCCCTTACCTAGAACTCTAATTTCGTCAGCTGTTAGTATATGAGTGGATAAGTTGAAAATGTCATTTTTTAATGTTTCCAGTTTCTTTTGTTTGAAGACCAGACCTCTGTTACCTTGTTTTCTACGAGTAGGGGTCTCTTGAAATGTGGTTTTCTGTTTAGTAGTCCTGGTGTTTTACCTCTCCCTAAAAAAAACATAAATTTATGTAAGAACTTACCTGATAAATTTGTTTCTTTTATAATGGCAAGAGTCCATGAGCTAGTGACGTATGGGATATACATTCCTACCAGGAGGGGCAAAGTTTCCCAAACCTCAAAATGCCTATAAATGCACCTCCCACCACACACATACTTCAGTTTAACGTATAGCCAAGTAGTGAGGTTTAAAAAGGAATAAAAAGCATACAAAAAGAGGAACTGGAAAATAATATTGTGCTTTTATACAAAAAATATAACCACCAAAAACAGGGTGGGCCTCATGGACTCTTGCCATTATGAAAGAAATGAATTTATCAGGTAAGTTCTTACATAAATTATGTTTTCTTTCATGTAAATGGCAAGAGTCCATAAGCTAGTGACGTATGGGATAAAATACCCAAGATGTGGAAGTCCACAGAAGAGTCACTAAGGAGGGAGGGATAAAAAAAAAAAAAAAAAAGCTATTGACACTAAGAAAATAAATCCAAAAAATAAGTTCTTCTTATAAACAGAAGAATCAGAGACAGCTGCCTAAAGAACTTTTCTACCAAAAGACTGCTTCAGAAGAAGAAAATACATTGAAATGGTAAAATTTTGTAAATGTATGCAAAGAAGACCAAGTTGCTGCTTTGCAAATCTGATTAACTGAAGCTTCATTCTTAAAAGCCCAAGAAGTGGCATTTAGTAGAATGAGCTGTAATTCTCTGAGGCAGAGAATGTCCCACCTCCAAATAAGCCTTGTGAATTAAAAGCTTTAACCAAGATGCCAAATAAATGACAGAGGCTTTCTGGCCTTTCCTAGAACCAGAAAAGACAACAAATAGACTAGAAGTCTTCCTGAAATTCTCAGTAGCCTCAACATAGTATTTCAAAGCCCTTACCACATCCAAAGAGTGTAACGATTTTGCAAGCGATTTGGACACAAGAAGGAACAACAATTTCCCTACTAATGTTGTTAGAATTCACAACCTTAGGAAGAAATTTAAACAAAGTCCGCAAAACAGCATTATCCTGATGGAAAATCAGAAAAGGAGACTCACAAAAGAGAGCAGACAATTCTCTTCTAGCAAAAGAGATAGCGAAAAGGAACAATACTTTCCATGAAAGTAGTTTAATATCCAAAGAATGCATTGGCTCAAAAGGAGGAGCCTGCAAAACCTTCAATACCAAATTAAGACTCCATGGAGGAGAAATAGACTTAATAACAAGCTTGATACAGACCAAAGCCTGAACAAAACAGTGAATATCAGGAAGTTTAGCAATCTTTCTATGAAATAAAACAGAAAGAGCAGAGATTTGTCCCTTCAGAGTACTTGCAGACATACCTTTATCCAAACCGTCCTAAAGAAACTGTAAAACTCTAGCCGCTAGATTTAGAGTTTTGTCGGTAAAAACCCGCGTAGCTAACGCTGCTTTTTTTCCCAACGCACCCTTCCAACAATGCTGGTATTTAGAGTTGTCTGAGGGGCTGCGTTAGGCTCAAAAAAGGGTGTGTTGAGCCTAATTTAGCTCCACTTCAACCCTCAATACCAGCGTTGCTTACGGTAGCGGTAAGCTGGAAAAATGTTCTCATGCACGATATCCCCCTAGGAAACAATGGGGCATTTTGGGCTGAAAAAAACCTAACACCTGCAAAAAAGCAGCGTTCAGCTCCTAACGCAGCCCTATTGTTTCCTATGGGGAAACACTCTCTAAGTCTACACCTAACACCCTAACATGAACCCCAAGTCTAAACACCCCTAATCTTACACTTATTAACCCCTAATCTGATGCCCCCACTATCGCTGACACCTGCATTATATTATTAACCCCTAATCTGCCGATCCGGACACCGCCGCAACCTACATTATCCCTATGAACCCCTAATCAGCTGCCCCTAACACCGCCGACCCCTATATTATATTTATTAACCCCTAATCTGCCCCCCCAACATCGCCGCTACCTTACCTACACTTATTAACCCCTAATCTGCCGACCGGACCTCACCGCCACTATATTAAATGTATTAACCCCTAAACCGCGCACTCCAGCCTCGCAAACACTATAATAAATTTTATTAACCCCTAATATGCCCTCCCGAACATCGCCGCCACCTACCCACAATTATTAACCCCTAATCTCCAGCCCGCAACGTCGCCGCTACTATAATAACTTTATTAACCCCTAAACCTAACTCTAACCCTAACACCCCTAACATAAATATAATTTAAATTAAACAAAATAATATTCCTATTAATAACTAAATTAATCCTATTTAAAACTAAATACTTACCTATAAAATAAACTCTAATATAGCTACAAAATAAAAATACAATACCCCCCCAACATTACAACCCACCACCCACATACCCCTACTCTAACCCATCCAAACCCCCTTAAATAAACCTATCGCTAACCCCCTGAAGATCATCCTACCTTGAGTCGTCTTCACCCAGCCGAGCCAAATTCTTCATCCAAGGTGTGCAGAGGAGGTCCTTCATCCGGTAGAAGTCTTCATCCAAGCGGGGCAAGAAGAGGTCCTCCATCCGGTAGAAGCGTTCATCCAGGCGGCGTCTTCAATCTTCATCCATCCGGAGCGGAGCCATCTTCAAAGGAGCCGACACAGAGCTATCCTCTTCAACCGAAGGACTAACGACGAATGAAGGTTCCTTTAAGGGAACGCTGAAGAATTCGGTAGGATGATCTTCAGGGGATTAGCGATAGGTTTATTTAAGGGGGGTTTGGGTGGGTTAGAGTAGGGGTATGTGGGTGGTGGGTTGTAATGTTGGGGGGGGTATTGTATTTTTATTTTCAGGTAAAAGAGCTGATTACTTTGGGGCAATGCCCCGCAAAAGGCCCTTTTAAGTGCTGGTAAAAGAGCTGATTACTTTTGTATTTTAGAATAGGGTAGGGAAATTTTTATTTTGGGGGGCTTTTTTATTTTATTAGGGGGCTTAGATTAGGTGTAATTAGTTTAAACTGCTTGTAAATCTTTTTTATTTTTTGTAATTTAGTGTTTTTTTTGTATTATAGAAAAGTTTATTTTATTGTATTTTATTTTCGGTAATTGTAGGTAATTTATTTAATTAATTTAATGATAGTGTAGTGTTAGGTGTATTTGTAACTTAGGTTAGGATTTATTTTACAGGTAATTTTGTATTTATTTTAACTAGGTAGCTATTAAATATTAATATAATACATAAGTTGCCTGTAAAATATAAATCCTAAAATATAGCTACAATATAACTAATAATTACATTGTAGCTATATTAGGGTTTATTTTATAGGTAAGTATTTAGTTTTAAATAGGATTAATTTAGTTATTAATAGGAATATTATTTTGTTTAATTTAAATTATATTTATGTTAGTGGGATGTTAGGGTTAGGGTTAGAGTTAGGTTTAGGGGTTAATAACTTTATTATAGTAGCGGCGACGGTGCGGGTGAGAGATTAGGGGTTAATAATTGTAGGTAGGTGGCGGCGATGTTAGGGAGGGCAGATTAGGGGTTAATCAAATTTATTATAGTGTTTGCAAGGCGGGAGTGCGGTGGTTTAGGGGTTAATACATTTATTATAGTGGCGGCGCGGTCCGGTCGACAGATTAGGGTTTAATAAGTGTAGTTAGGTAGTGGCGATGTTGGGGGGGGGGGCAGATTAGGGGTTAATAAATATAATATAGGGGTCGGCGATGTTAGGGGCAGCAGATTAGGGGTTCATAGGTATAATGTAGGTGGCGGCGGTGTCCGGTCGGCAGATTAGGGGTTAAAAAATTTTATTAGAGTGGCGGCGATGTGGGGGGGGGCCTCGGTTTAGGGTTCCATAGGTAGTTTATGGGTGTTAGTGTACTTTAGAGCACAGTAGTTAAGAGCTTTATATTCACGCGTTAGCCCATAAAGCTCTTAACTACTGATTTTTTTGTCGGTAGGAGTCTTGTCGGTAGAGGGTCTACCGCTCACTTCTCCCAAGACTCCAAATACCGGCGTTAGGCAGATCCCATTGAAAAGATAGGATACACAATTGGCGTAAGGGGATCTGCGGTAGCCTGGAATCGCGGTAGGGAAGTGAGCGGTAGACCCTTTCGTGCCTGATTCTAAATACCAGCGGGCGGTAAAAAGCAGCGTTAGGACCCCTTAACGCTGATTTTGACGGCTAACGCAGAACTCTAAATCTAGGTGTAGGAATTCTAAAAGAATACCAAGAGAATTTATGAGAAGAACACCATGAAATATAGGTTTTCCAAACCCGATAATAAATCTTCCTTGAAACAGGCTTACGAGCCTGCAACATAGTATTGATCACTGAGTCAGAGAAACCTTTATGACTAAGCACAAAACGTTCAATTTCCATACTTTCAAATTTAGAGATTTGAGATCCTGATGGAAAAATGGCCCTTGAGACAGAAGGTCTGGCTGTAAAGGAAGCGACCAAGGTTGGAAACTGGACATCCGGACAAGATCCGCATACCAAAACCTGTGAGGCCATGGTGATGCTATCAAAAACACATGAGATTGTTTCATTATGATCCTGGAGATCACCTTTGGAAGAACTAGAGGCGGAAAAATATAAGAAAGTTGGTAAGACCAAGGAACTGCTAATGCATCCACCATCTCCGCCTGAGGATCCCTGGACCTGGAAAGGTATCTGGGAAGTTTCCTGCTTAGACGGGAAGCCATCAGATCTATTTCTGGCAGACCCCACATTTGTACAATCTGAAAAAACACATCTAATGGAGAAACCACTCCCCTGGATGCAAAGTCTGACGGCTAAGATAATCCGCTTCCCAATTGTCTACACCTGGGATATGAATCGCAGAAATTAGACAAGAGTTGGTTTCCGCCCAAGAAAGTACCCGTGATACTTCTTTCATTGCTAAAGGACTGCAAGTCCCTCCCTGATTATTGACATATGCCACAGTTGTGATATTGTCTGTCTGAAAGCGAATGAAAAGTTCTCTTTTTAATAGAGTCCAAGCCTGAAGAGCCCTGAAAATACCACAGAGTTCTAAGATATTGATTGGTAACCTCGCCTCTAGCGGATTCCAAACCCCTTGTGCTATCAGAGACCCCCAGACAGCTCCCCAACCTGAAAGACTTGCATCTGTTGAGACCACAGTCCAGGGAGGATGAACAAAAGAGGCCCCTTGAATAATACGATGATGGTCTAACCACCAAGTCAGAGAGAGTAGAATGCTCTCTCCGCTGCACTTGACACTCTCGCTCCGCCCCAACTTCGCAAAGCCCCATGTCGTCAGCTCCAGCCCTGGCACTCCCAACAAACACGCCACCTACAAAAATGCTCACACACTGCTGAACGTGCCTGGAGGATATCCCGCTCTGAACATGATTTCCTGCACTATAAGTTCATTCTTTACTCTTACACCTCTGCCCTTTGCTTAGCTAAGCATACTTCTCTTCTCTTATATACACTCACTCTTCAAACCCTAAAAGACTCTTCTCCATTTTAAACCCTCTCCTCTACCCACCTGCACCACCCCCATCCTCTGAATTCAATGCTCAAGACCTTGCTGACTATTTTTTCAATAAAACACTTGCCATCCGAGGAAACATCCCAACACAAACCTGCAATCTCCCAACTTCGATCCCAGTCACCCCCTCTGCCACTCTCTGCACCCTCCTCCCAACCACTGAGAGTGAAGTAGCTTCCCTTTTGTCTTCCTCACACCTCACTACCTGCCCACTTGACCCTATTCATTCACATCTAATTCCCCCTCTGTCTCCCACCCTCACTCCAGCTCTTACTCACATATTCAACCTATCCCTTTCTACTGGCTCATTCCCTGTCTCCTTCAAACATGCAAAGGCCACCCCCATTCTCAAAAAAACACTCCCTTGACCCTAATTGCCTGCAAACTACCGCCCCATATCACTGCTCCCGCTAGCCTCAAAATTCCTTGAAAAACTAGTTTTCGATCGCCTAACCCAATTCCTGTCCTCCAACTCATTGCTCGACCCCCCTGCAATCTGGCTTCCGTCCCCAACACTCAACTGAGACTGCCCTCACCAAGGTTACTAACAATCTCCTTTCTGCCAAAAACAAAGGCTACTACTCTATACTCATCTTTCTTGACTTCTCTGCTGCCTTTGACACTGTTGACCATCCTCTTCTCCTATGGACTCCCAGCTCTCTTGGGGTCTGTGACACTGCCCTCTCCTGGATCCACTCCTATCTTTCTAACAGATCCTTCTCCGTCTCTTTTGCTGGTGACTCCTCCTCTCTTTTGCCTCTGTCTGTTGGAGTAGCTCAAGGCTCTGTCCTGGGTCCTCTACTCTTCTCTATTTACACTTCTTCACTGGGTAAACTTATCAACAGCTATGGCTTCAGCTATCATCTCTATGCTGATGATACCCAGATCTACCTTTCCACCCCTACACTCTCTTCTTCTGTCAATTCTCATATCAGCGACTGCTTATCTGGCATTTCCTAGATGGCCTCTCACCACCTAAGAATAAACATGTCCAAGACCGAACTACTTCTAATTCCCCCCTCTAACTCTACTCCAGTTTCTAATTTTTCTATCACTGTTGGCAGGCACCACTATCTCCCCATCACCCCAAGTACTCTGCCTCAGAGTCACGCTTGACTCAAATCTGTCCTTCATTCCCCACATCCAATTGCTCTCTTCATCCTGCCACAACCACCTACGCAATATCTCCAAAATGTGTCCGTTTCAAAGTGCTGAAATTACTAAACAGCTAATCCACTCCCTGGTAATTTCCTGACTTGACTACTGTAACAACTTACTAACTGGCCTCCCTCTCTCCCACCTCTCTCCCCTCCAATCCATCCTAAATGCATCTGCCGAGCTAATCCATCTCTCTCGACGCTCTGTTTCTGCTGCACCTCTCTGTGAGTCCCTTCACTGACTCCCCATTCACAACAGAGTTAAATTCAAAATTCTCACCCTGACCTACAAAGCCCTCACCAATGCTGCCCCACTCTACCTGTCCTCACTTATCAACAAATATACTCCTGCCCACCCCCTGAGATCCAACAATGACCTGCTTCTCGCGTCCTCTACCATCACCTCCTCTCATGCTAGACTACAGGACTTCTTTTGTGTGGCACCAACCCTCTGGAATGCACTTCCTCGTGCTGTCAGACTTGCCCCTAACCTCTCCTCCTTTAAACGTTCCCTAAAGACCTTTCTGTCAGGGAAGCTTATCACCCGACTTATTAACAAACTAACTTCACTTAACTAACAGTTGCCCTCTATCTCCTCACTAATATCATTCTCACCTTTGCAGTCCCCACCTCTTGTTTCCCATCCTCCTACTCATCTAGATTGTAAGTTCCCACAGGAATAGGGCCCTCAATTCCCCCTGTATTTTGTCTGTAAAATTTTGTCTTTTATTGTATTGTTTCTCCATTGTACTGTTATCCTTGTACCCATGGGCAGCGTGGCGGAATCTGTTGGCGCTTTATAAATAAAGAATAATAATAATAATGCTGGGATTTAAGAATATCAATTGTGATATCTGAGTATAATCCCTGCACCATTGATTTAGCATGCAAAGCTGCAGAGGTCTCATATGAAAATGAGCAAAGGGGATCGCGTCCAATGCTGCAGTCATGAGACCTAAAACTTCCATGCACATAGCCACTGAAGGGAATGATTGAGACTGAAGGTTTTGACAGGCTGAAACCAACTTCATTCGTCTCTTGTCTGTTAAAGACAGAGTAATGGACACTAAATCTATCTGAAAACCTAAAAAGGTGACACTTGTCTGAGGAATCAAGAAACTCTTTGGTAAACATATCCTCCAACCATGTCTTTGAAGAAACAACACTAGTTGATTTGTGTGAGATTCTGCTAAATGAAAAGATTGAGCCAGTACCAAGATATCGTCCAAATAAGGAAACACCGCAATACCCTGCTCTCTGATTACAGATAGAAGGGCACCAGAGAACCTTTGAAAAAAGATTCTTGGAGCTGTCACTAGGCCAAATGGAAGAGCAACAAATTGGTAATGCTTGTCTAGAAAAGAGAATCTCAGGAACCGATAATGATCTGGATGAATCGAAATGTGAAGATAAGCGTCCTGTAAGTCTGTTGCGGACATGTAATGACCTTGCTGAACAAAAGGCAGAATAGTCCTTATAGTCACCATCTTGAAAGTTGGGACCCTTACAAAATGATTAAAAAACTTCAGATTCAGAACTGGTCTGAATGAATTTTCTTTCTTTGGGACAATGAATAGATTTGAATAAAAACCCAGACCCTGTTCCTGAAGCGGAACTGGTATAATCACCCCTGAAAGCACACTTCAGAAAAGCTTGAGCTTTCACAGGATTTTTTGGAACATGAGAGAGAAAGACTCTTCTCACAGGAGGTCTTATTCTGAAACCTATTTGATACCCTTGAGAGACAATGCTCTGAATCCACTGGTTTTGAACAGAATCTGTCCAAATGTTTTGAAATAATTTCAATCTGCCCCCCACCAGTTGAAATAGATTGAGGGCCGCACCTTCATGCAGTCTTGGGGGCTGGCTTTGGCTTCTTATAAGGCTTGAATTTATTCCAACTTGAAGATGGTTTCCAATTGGAACCAGAGTCCTTAGGGGAAGGAGTGGTTTTCTGTTCTCTATTCTGATGAAAGGAACAAAACCGATTAGAAGCTTTAGACTTACGTTTAGACTTTTTATCTTGGGGCAAAAAACTCCCTTCCCCCCAGTGATAGTGGAAATAATATAATCCAACTAAGAACCAAATAAATTATTACTTTGGAAAGATATAAATAGTAATCTAGATTTAGATACCATGTCAGCATTCAATGATTTAAGCCATAAAGCTCTTCTAGCTAGAATAGCTAAAGACATAGATTTAGCATCAATCTTGATGATATCAAAAATAGCATCACAGATAAAATGATTAGCATGTTGAAGCAAACAAATAATGGTAGACAAATAAGAATCTGTTTCCTGATGTGCTAAGCTATCCAACCAAAAAGTTGATGCAGCCGCAACATCAGCCATAGAAATGGCAGGCCTGAGAATACAACCAGAATGTAAATAAGCTTTGCTTAGATAAGATTCAATCTAAAGGATCCTTAAAAGAATTACTATCTTCCATAGGAATAGTAGTACATGTTGCAAGAGTAGAAATAGCCCCATCAACCTTATGGACTTTTTCCCAAAACTCCAACGCCTAGATTTAGAGTTCTGCGGCCAAAGGGGTGCGTTAGCTACACATGCTTTTTTTCCCCCGCACCTTTTAAATACCACTGGTATTTAGAGTTCACAGAAGGGCTGTGTTAGGCTCCAAAAAGGGAGCGTACAGGCATATTTACCACCACTGCAACTCTAAATACCAGCGGTGCTTACGGACACGGCCAGCTTCAAAAACATGCTCGTGCACGATTCCCCCATAGGAAACAATGGGGCCGTTTGAGCTGAAAAAAAACCTAACACCTGCAAAAAAGCAGCGTTCAGCTCCTAACGCAGCCCCATTGTTTCCTATGGGAAAACACTTCCTATGTCTGCACCTAACACCCTAACATGTACCCCGAGTCTAAACACCCCTAACCTTACACTTATTAACCCCTAATCTGCTACCCCCGCTATCGCTGACCCCTGCATATTATTTTTAACCCCTAATCTGCCGTTCCGTACACCGCCGCAACCTACGTTATCCCTATGTACCCCTAATCTGCTGCCCCTAACACCGCCGACCCCTATATTATATTTTTTAACCCCTAATCTGCCGCCCCAATGTCGCCGCCACCTACCTATACTTATTAACCCCTAATCTGCCGACCGGACCTCACCGCTACTATAATAAATGTATTAACCCCTAAAGCTAAGTTTAACCCTAACACTAACACCCCCCTAAGTTTAATATAATTTTTATCTAACGAAATAAATTATTTCTTATTAAATAAATTATTCCTATTTAAAGCTAAATACTTACCTGTAAAATAAACCCTAATATAGCTACAATATAAATAATAATTATATTGTAGCTATTTTAGGATTAATATTTATTTTACAGGCAACTTTGTATTTATTTTAACCAGGTACACTAGCTATTAAATAGTTATTAACTATTTAATAGCTACCTAGTTAAAATAATTACAAAATGACCTGTAAAATAAATCATAACCTAAGTTACAATTAAACCTAACACTACACTATCAATTAATTAATTACATACAAATACCTACAAATAAATACAATTAAATAAACTAACTAAAGTACAAAAAATAAAAAAGAACTAAGTTACAAAAAATAAAAAAATAATTTACAAACATTATAAAAATATTACAACAATTTTAAGCTAATTACACCTACTCTAAGCCCCCTAATAAAATAACAAAGCCCCCCAAAATAAAAAAATGCCCTACCCTATTCTAAAATAAAAATTGAAAAGCTTTTTTACCTTACCAGCCCTTAAAAGGGCCTTTTGCGGGGCATGCCCCAAAGAATTCTGCTCTTTTGCCTGTAAAAAAAACCCATACAATACCCCCCCAACATTACAACCCACCACCCACATACCCCTAATCTAACCCAAACCCCCCTTAAATAAACCTAACACTAAGCCCCTGAAGATCTCCCTACCATGTCTTCACCACGCCGGGTATCACCGATCCATCCAGAAGAGGGTCCGAAGACTTCATCCAAGCCCAAGCGGGGGCTGAAGAGGTCCATCATCCAGCTGAAGTCTTGATCCAAGCGGGGGCTGAAGAGGTCCATCATCCGGCTGAAGTCTTGATCCAAGCGGGGGCTGAAGAGGTCCATCATCCGGCTGAAGTCTTCTATCAAGCGGCATCTTCAATCTTCTTTCTTCCGGCTCCATCTTCATCCCGCCGACGCGGAACATCCATCCTGGCCGACGACTTCCCGATGAATGACGGTTCCTTTAAGTGACGTCATCCAAGATGGCGTCCCTCGAATTCCGATTGGCTGATAGGATTCTATCAGCCAATCGGAATTAAGGTAGGAAAATTCTGATTGGCTGATGGAATCAGCCAATCAGATTCAAGTTCAATCCGATTGGCTGATCGGAACAGCCAATAGAATGCAAGCTCAATCTGATTGGCTGATTGGATCAGCCAATCGGATTGAACTTGAATCTGATTGGCTGATTCCATCAGCCAATCAGAATTCTCCTACCTTAATTCCGATTGGCTGATAGAATCCTATCAGCCAATCGGAATTCGAGGGACGCCATCTTGGATGACGTCCCTTAAAGGAACCGTCATTCGTCGGGAAGTCGTCGGCCAGGATGGATGTTCCGCGTCGGTGGGATGAAGATGGAGCCGGAAAAAAGAAGATTGAAGATGCCGCTTGATAGAAGACTTCAGCCAGATGATGGACTTCTTCATCCCCCGCTTGGATCAAGACTTCAGCCGGATGATGGACCTCGTCAGCCCCCGCTTGGATCAAGACTTCAGCCAGATGATGGACCTCTTCAGCCCCCGCTTGGATCAAGACTTCAGCCGGATGATGGACCTCTTCAGCCCCCGCTTGGGCTTGGATGAAGACTTCGGAACCTCTTCTGGACGGATCGGTGATACCCGGCGTGGTGAAGACAAGGTAGGGAGATCTTCAGGGGCTTAGTGTTAGGTTTATTTAAGGGGGGTTTGGGTTAGATTAGGGGTATGTGGGTGGTGGGTTGTAATGTTTGGGGGGTATTGTATGTTTTTTTTTTACAGGCAAAAGAGCAGAATTCTTTGGGGCATGCCCCACAAAAGGCCCTTTTAAGGGCTGGTAAGGTAAAAGAGCTTTTCAATTTTTATTTTAGAATAGGGTAGGTCATTTTTTTATTTTGGGGGGCTTTGTTATTTTATTAGGGCTTAGAGTAGGTGTAATTAGCTTAAAATTGTTGTAATATTTTTATAATGTTTGTAAATTATTTTTTTATTTTTTGTAACTTAGTTCTTTTTTATTTTTTGTACTTTAGTTAGTTTATTTAATTGTATTTATTTGTAGGTATTTGTATGTAATTAATTTATTGATAGTGTAGTGTTAGGTTTAATTGTAGATAATTGTAGGTATTTTATTTAATTAATTTATTGATAGTGTAGTGTTAGGTTTAATTGTAACTTAGGTTAGGATTTATTTTACAGGTAATTTTGTAATTATGTTAACTAGGTAGCTATTAAATAGTTATTAACTATTTAATAGCTATTGTACCTGGTTAAAATAAATACAAAGTTGCCTGTAAAATAAATATTAATCCTAAAATAGCTATAATATAATTATAATTTATATTGTAGCTATATAAGGGTTTATTTTACAGGTAAGTATTTAGCTTTAAATAGGAATAATTTATTTAATAAGAAATAATTTATTTCATTAGATAAAAATTATATTTAACTTAGGGGGGTGTTAGGGTTAGACTTAGCTTTAGGGGTTAATACATTTATTAGAGTAGCGGCGAGGTCCGGTCGGCAGATTAGGGGTTAATACTTGAAGTTAGGTGTCGGTGATGTTAGGGATTAGGGGTTAATACTATTTATTATAAGGTTTTTGAGGCGGGAGTGAGGCGGATTAGGGGTTAATAACTTTATTATAGTAGCGGTGAGGTCCGGTCGGCAGATGTAGGTAGGTGGCGGCGACGTTGGGGGCGGCAGATTAGGGGTTAATAAATATAATATAGGGGTCGGCGGTGTTAGAGGCAGCAGATTAGGGATACATAGGGATAATGTGGGTTGCGGCGGTGTGCGGTCGGCAGATTAGGGGTTTAAAAAATTAAATAGAGTGGCGGCGATGTGGGGGGCCTCGGTTTAGGGGTACATAGGTAGTTTATGGGTGTTAGTGTACTTTAGAGCACAGTAGTTAAGAGCTTTATGAACCGGTGTTAGCCCAGAAAGCTCTTAACTCCTGGCTTTTCTCTGCGGCTGGAGTTTTGTCGTTAGAGTTCTAACGCTCACTTCAGCCAAGACTCTAAATAACGGCGTTAGAAAGATCCCATTGAAAAGATAGGATACGCAAATGGCGTAGGGGGATCTGCGGTATGGAAAAGTGAGCGTTAGACCCTTTCCTGACTGACTCTAAATACCAGCGGTAGCCCAAAACCAGCGTTAGGAGCCCCTAACGCTGGTTTTGACGGCTAACGCAGAACTCTAAATCTAGGCGCAAATTAGCCACTGGTAAAGGATATAACTTCTTAAACCTAGAAGAAGGATTAAAAGAAGCACCAGGCTTAGACCATTCCTTAGCAATCACATCAAAAAACCGCATATGGAACAGGAAAACCTCAGGAGTAATCACAGGAGGTTTAAAAACAGAATTTAAACGTTTATTGGTTTTGTTATCAAGAGGATCAGACTCCTCAATACCCAAAGTAACCAATAAGTCTTTCAACAAAGACCGAATATATTCAATCTTAAAAAGATAAGAAGATTTATCAATTTAAATGTCTGAAGTAGGATCTTCTGAACCAGAGAGATCCTCTTCAGAGGAGGATATTTTAGTATGTTGTCGGTCATCACAAATTTCATCAGTATTGCATCAGCAATATAATTTTTAATATCAACAGGGATATAATGTACATTAGATGTTAAGGGAACAACAGGTGCTGTAATAGTACTAATAGAAATATTATCGGCATGCAAAAGCTTATCATGACAACTGTTACATAATATAGCCGGAGATATAATCTCAGCTTGCTTACAACAGACACAGCTTTGGTAGAATTGTGTTCAGGCAGCATGGTTCCTACAGTAGCTTCTGAGACAGGATCAGACTGAGACATCTTGCAAAATATAAAAGAAAAAATAACATTTAAACAAAATAACCAATTTCCTCATATAGCAGTTTCAGGAATGGGAAAAAAATGCATATGCTAAATAAGTAAAAAAGCAAACAGCATAGCCCTCTAAAATATAAAGAGAGCAGGGAGCATAAAGAAAGTAGGGTAATATAACCAAAAAAAATTGGAGCCAAGTTTGACACACAACGCAAAGTGAAAATTTTTTGACGCCAATCAACATCCGTAAATGGCGCAACTCGCGTCATATCAAGCGCGACTTTGCGCCAAACAACCTAACGTCAATAAAGATGCAGGAAATTATGAAACTTGCGACACTATAGACGCAAATTTGCGGCAAAAAAATTTGCACCAAAAATTACGCAATAAATAACAGCATTTTGCCCTTGCAAGCCTAGATTTGCCCGTGAAATTTAAGGAAAAACAAGTCAAATTGGAAAAAACTAAAACCCAGGTACGAAAATATTTAAAAAATAACTTCAAACATGATTCTCATACTGAAACTGCTAGATTGCAAAAGGAAATACATATAGACCTGACTCATGGCAAATATAAGTAAATACATATTTTTAAAAGAGACTACAGAAAAAGATGATATTGCGCTTGGCTGTCAATGCCTCAAATAGTAAATAAATATTTTTAAATATTTAGGTTCTGATAAACTTTCCACTAAACAGTGATATGAAGAAAAACCCACAGGTCTAATAAAATTTCAATTAAAAAAAACTATAACACATAATAAAACCAGTGAAAACATATGTGTACTGATCAGTTGTTGCACGGTACTAATAATACTCCTGATAAATAATACAGAATAAAATGAATGAATATGAATAAAATGAATGAATATGAATAAATAAAAACCACACTTCACTGTTTAACAATAAAAAGGTAATAGTCCATTAAGGTGAAGGGTTTCCAAAGTATCCTTTAAGATTCACAACACTACCTTTTGGAAGTGTCCAAAATGAATCTTGAGTGATTAGTTCACTGATGTCAGCTGGAATATGCTTATCCCCGTTTGTGGGGCTGGTTCCTCCCAGTGCAGCTTCGGATTAGTCAAAAGAATCCTTATTTGACTCGTTGTGTTACCATGAAAAAGAAGAAAGAAACAGAAGCGCACCAGGGCATGATTCAAGTGAAGATTTTATTACATTAAAACACACACGCAACTTATAATGTTGCACTTACAAGATTTAAAAATAATATGAGCCTGTATACAAATTCTTTGGAGCAGAGATGACAAACCGTTCCTGTCAGCCGTTCTAGGTAAGTACAAGGCGTCCGGACTGCCCTTACGTACTACCGCGATGACTGTCCACACACAAGAAAAGACCAGGAGCAATGTCCTAGAATCCTCGACGCGTTTCCCCCGAACTTCGGTCGGGCTTTATCAAGAGGTAAAAGAGTACTATTCAGAATTGGCGCTTTTCAGCTTTTTAAATGTCCATATTTGTTAGGCACACCCCTTTTCCGGGGCCTGCTGCGGGTGTGTCATATCCTACCCGTTTGATTGGTGGAAAGTCCGTAACATTAAAAGAAAAAAAGAGAAAGCAGTGGTAAATGTTTCTTCTGCAAGGATATTGTATTACAAAAATATATATAATTTTATCAGTCTTTAGATAAAACATTAAAACCATAATTTAGTGAAATTGTGTTTCCTAAAACTAGAAAGAAAAGTATGCGAAAAATAACTTCCATATATCTCACATTGACATAGTTAGACTGCAATAGCGGTATATTCAAAGACGAGGAACATAATAAAAATCTATTATAAATATTTATAAAAACCGAATACAAAATAGTGCAATATAATAAAATTAATACAATTGTTAGATAAATTATTTAAAGATATTAAAAACCACATACTGATTAAAATTTCATACAAATAAATATAATTATAAAACATTAAAGTGGAATGCCCTGAATTTAATAAGATCTCCATACAAGGCCATAAACCTAACAACAGATTATTAAAATGATACAGGATAAAATTTATAAATAGTTCATTAATATTAATATTATATTATGTTATATCTATATAACGATTACATATATGCAGCTACATCTATGTCGATATTCAACCCTAATGGTTGTAATGTTTTCAACTTGTAAATCCATTTAGTTTCCAACCTTCTTAGATCTAGTAATCTATTGGGTTTATTTGGTGGAACCCAATCTATCACCTGTACTTTTAGAGATTTTGGATTACTACCATGATGTTCAAGGAAATGTTTGGGTACACTATGTGTCAGCAATTTCTCTTTAACCCCTTAATGACCACAGCACTTTTCCATTTTCTGTCCGTTTGGGACCAAGGCTATTTTTACCTTTTTGAGGTGTTTGTGTTTAGCTGTAATTTTCCTCTTACTCATTTACTGTACCCACACATATTATATACCGTTTTTCTCGCCACTAAATGGACTTTCTAAAGATACCATTATTTTCATCATATCTTATAATTTACTATAAAAAAAAATATAAAATATGAGGAAAAATTGAAAAAAACACACTTTTTCTAACTTTGACCCCCAAAATCTGTTACATATCTACAACCACCAAAAAACACCCATGCTAAATAGTTTCAAAATTTTGTCCTGAGTTTAGAAATACCCAATGTTTACATGTTCTTTGCTTTTTGTGCAAGTTATAGGGCCATAAATACAAGTAGCACTTTGCTATTTCCAAACCACTTTTTTCCAAAATTAGCGCTAGTTACATTAGAACACTAATATCTTTCAGGAATCCCTGAATATCCCTTGACATGTATATATTTTTTTTTAGTAGACATCCCAAAGTATTGATCTAGGACAATTTTGGTATATTTCATACCACCATTTCACCGCCAAATGCGATCAAATACAAAAAATCGTTCACTTTTTCACAAATTTTTTCACAAACTTTTGGTTTCTCACTGAAATTATTTACAAACAACTTGTGCAATTATGGCATAAATGGTTGTAAATTCTTCTCTGGGATCCCCTTTGTTCAGAAATAGCAGACATATATGGCTTTGGCGTTGCTTTTTGGTAATTAGAAGGCCGCTAAATGCCACTGCGCACCACAAGTGTATTATGCCCAGCAGTTAAGGGGTTAATTAGGGAGCTTTTAGGGAGCTTGTAGGGTTAATTTTAGCTTTAGTGTAGTATAGTAGACAACCCCAAGTATTGATCTAGGCACATTTTGGTATATTTCATGCCACCATTTCACCGCCAAATGCGATCAAATTGAAAAAAAAGTTAAATTTTTCACAATTTTAGGTTTCTCATTGAAATAATTTACAAACAGCTTGTGCAATTATGGCACAAATGGTTGTAAATACTTGTCTGGGATCCCCTTTGTTCAGAAATAGCAGACATATATGACTTTGGCGTTGCTTTCTGGTAATTAGAAGGCCGCTAAATCCTGCTGCGCCTCACACGTGTATTATGGCTAGCAGTGAAGGGGTTAATTAGGGAGTTTGTAGGGAGCTTGCAGGGTTAATTTTAGCTTTAGTGTAGAGATCAGCCTCCCACCTGACACATCCCACCCCCTGATCCCTCCCAAACAGCTCCCTTCCCTCCCCCACCCCACAATTGTCCCCACCATCTTAAGTACTGGCAGAAAGTCTGCCAGTACTAAAATAAAAGGGTTTTTTAAAAAAAATAATTTTTTTTTAGCATATTTACATATGCTAGGGTGTAGGATCCCCCCCCTTAGCCCCCAAACTCCCTGATCCCCCCCAAAACCGCTCTCTAACCCTCCCCTCTGCCTCATTGGGGGCCATCTTGGGTACTGGCAGCTGTCTGCCAGTACCCAGTTTGCAAAAAAAAGTGCTTTTTTTTATTTTTTTGGGCTTTTTTCTGTAGTGTAGCTTCCCCCCCCCCCACACAGACAATCCCCCACCACCTTGCTGATCTTTTTTTTTTTAAATGTACTATTATTATTTAGAAATGTGTACATTTTTTATATAAATTCATTTTCTGTAGTGTAGCGGTTCCCACCCGCTCCCTCCCCGTGCACGCGCCCGCGCCCGCCCTCCCGTGCACGCGCGCGCGTCCGTGCGCGCCCCCGCTCGTCCCCGCCCACGATCCCGCCCCCCCTGCACATAACCAGGGCCATCGATGGCCGCCACCCGCCTCCCGGTCCGGCTCCCACCCAACAAAGCAGGGAGCCACCGATCTCCGGTGCAGAGAGGGCCACAGAGTGGCTCTCTCTGCACCGGATGGCTACCAAAGGTTATTGCAGGATGCCTCCATATCGAGGCATCACTGCAATAACCGGAAAGCAGCTGGAAGCGAGCAGGATCGCTTCCAGCTGCTTTCCACACCGAGGACGTGCAGGGTACGTTCTCAGGCATTAACTGCCTTTTTTTTGAGGACGTACCCTGCACGTCCTCGGTCGTTAAGGGGTTAATATTATAGATATGCTCATTAATTCTTTGTTTGATTTTCCTTTTGGTGCGACCTACATAAAGCAGGCCACACCCACAATGTATTAGATAAACTACATAGGTACAGTCACAATTCTTCCTACCTATAATGTTAAAGGTTTCTGTCAATTCTGAATTAGAAAAAGTGGGAGATTTATCTACGTGTGCACACATATTACACCTTGCTTTACCGCATTTAAATGTACCTTGCCAGGTAGTCAACCAATTCTCAGTGGTAGAGATGTTGACTCCTTTCTGTTGTTTAATCTCTCTTAGCTTACTGGGCGCTAATATGTTCTTAAGACTTTTTCCTTTCTTGTATGTGAACACTGGTTTCTCATTTATTCTTGTTCTTAAACAGGGATCAGTTACTAGGAGGGGCCAGTGTTTCTGTATTATTTTTTCTAATATTTTAGATCCCTCATTGTAGGTAGTAATGAAACGAATGGGTTTAGTGTTTGCTGAAAGGGTTGTCATTAACTCATTGTGTACTTTAGTACCGATGGCTTGATCATTATATCTTTCTTCTTTATTAAAAAATGAACTTCTTTCTTTTGCAAGAGCTTTATCTTTAGCTTGATTAATAACTTCCTCGCTATACCCTTTCTCTATAAATTTATTTGTCAAAATTTCCGCTTCTGCTGTAAAATTCTCCAAATATGTACAGTTTCTTCTCAAACGTAAAAACTGGCTATAAGGAACATTTTGGATCCAGCTTTTCTTATGTGCACTTTTGGCTTGAATGAAGCTGTTCCTATCTGTTGATTTCCTGAAATTTTTAACTGCAATTTTGCTATCCTTATCTTTATATAGAATTAGGTCCAAAAATTCAATTTGTGTGTTAGAATAAGCTTTAGTAAAATTTAAGTTATAATCATTATTGTTTATGTACTTTATAAAACTGTCAATTAAAATCTCGTCCCCCCTCCAAAAATTAAAACATCATCTATGTATCTCCCATATTTAATTATATTATTAGTAAAAGGATTATTATTCCAAATAAATTCATGTTCAAAGGCATTAACATACAGGTTAGCATATGAGGGGGCAAAAGTTGTCCCCATTGCTGTTCCCTGTAATTGGAGATAGAATTTATGTTCAAAGGTAAAATAATTATGTTGCAGAATAAACTTCATACACTCTACCAAAAAATTAATATGATGTGATGGAATTTGCCAGTTATCTAATTCTTCCTTAACTTTCCTTAAACCCTTGTTATGGGGAATGCATGTGTAAAGTGACGACACATCACAACTTATCCACCACATATCCTCTTCCCATTTTAGGCCTTCGTATTCAGCTGTAATTAAGGAATACGAAGGCCTAAAATGGGAAGAGGATATGTGGTGGATAAGTTGTGATGTGTCGTCACTTTACACATGCATTCCCCATAACAAGGGTGTAGAGTGTATGAAGTTTATTCTGCAGCATAATTATTTTACCTTTGAACATAAATTCTATCTCCAATTACAGGGAACAGCAATGGGGACAACTTTCGCCCCCTCATATGCTAACCTGTATGTTAATGCCTTTGAACATGAATTTATTTGGAATAATAATCCTTTTACTAATAATATAATTAAATATGGGAGATACATAGATGATGTTTTAATTTTATGGAGGGGGGACGAGATTTTAATTGACAGTTTTATAAAGTACATAAACAATAATGATTATAACTTAAATTTTACTAAAGCTTATTCTAACACACAAATTGAATTTTTGGACCTAATTCTATATAAAGATAAGGATAGCAAAATTGCAGTTAAAAATTTCAGGAAATCAACAGATAGGAACAGCTTCATTCAAGCCAAAAGTGCACATAAGAAAAGCTGGATCCAAAATGTTCCTTATAGCCAGTTTTTACGTTTGAGAAGAAACTGTACATATTTGGAGGATTTTACAGCAGAAGCGGAAATTTTGACAAATAAATTTATAGAGAAAGGGTATAGCGAGGAAGTTATTAATCAAGCTAAAGATAAAGCTCTTGCAAAAGAAAGAAGTTCATTTTTTAATAAAGAAGAAAGATATAATGATCAAGCCATCGGTACTAAAGTACACAATGAGTTAATGAAAACCCTTTCAGCAAACACTAAACCCATTCGTTTCATTACTACCTACAATGAGGGATCTAAAAATTAGAAAAAATAATACAGAAACACTGGCCCCTCCTAGTAACTGATCCCTGTTTAAGAACAAGAATAAATGAGAAACCAGTGTTCACATACAAGAAAGGAAAAAGTCTTAAGAACATATTAGCGCCCAGTAAGCTAAGAGAGATTAAACAACAGAAAGGAGTCAACATCTCTACCACTGAGAATTGGTTGACTACCTGGCAAGGTACGTTTAAATGCGGTAAAGCAAGGTGTAATATGTGTGCACACGTAGATAAATCTCCCACTTTTTCTAATTCAGAATTGACAGAAACCTTTAACATTATAGGTAGGAAAAATTGTGACTGTACCTATGTAGTTTATCTAATACATTGTGGGTGTGGCCTGCTTTATGTAGGTCGCACCAAAAGGAAAATCAAACGAAGAATTAATGAGCATATCTATAATATTAAAGAGAAATTGCTGACACATAGTGTACCCAAACATTCCCTTGAACATCATGGTAGTAATCCAAAATCTCTAAAAGTACAGGTGATAGATTGGGTTCCACCAAATAAACCCAATAGATTACTAGATCTAAGAAGGTTGGAAACTAAATGGATTTACAAGTTGAAAACATTACAACCATTAGGGTTGAATATCGACATAGATGTAGCTGCATATATGTAATCTTTATATAGATATAACATAATATAATATTAATATTAATGAACTATTTATAAATTTTATCCTGTATCATTTTAATAATCTGTTGTTAGGTTTATGGCCTTGTATGGAGATCTTATTAAATTCAGGGCATTCCACTTTAATGTTTTATAATTATATTTATTTGTATGAAATTTTTAATCAGTATGTGGTTTTTAATATCTTTAAATAATTTATCTAACAATTGTATTAATTTTATTATATTGCACTATTTTGTATTCGGTTTTTATAAATATTTATAATAGATTTTTATTATGTTCCTCGTCTTTGAATATACCGCTATTGCAGTCTAACTATGTCAATGTGAGATATATGGAAGTTATTTTTCGCATACTTTTCTTTCTAGTTTTAGGAAACACAATTTCACTAAATTATGGTTTTAATGTTTTATCTAAAGACTGATAAAATTGTATATATTTTTGTAATACAATATCCTTGCAGAAGAAACATTTACCACTGCTTTCTCTTTTTTTCTTTTTCTGTTACGGACTTTCCACCAATCAAACGGGTAGGATATGACACACCCGCAGCAGGCCCCGGAAAAGGGGTGTGCCTAACAAATATGGACATTTAAAAAGCTGAAAAGCGCCAATTCTGAATAGTACTCTTTTACCTCTTGATAAAGCCCGACCGAAGTTGGGGGGAAACGCGTCGAGGATTCTAGGATATTGCTCCTGGTCTTTTCTTGTGTGTGGACAGTCATCGCGGTAGTATGTAAGGGCAGTCCGGACGCCTTGTACTTACCTAGAACGGCTGACAGGAACGGTTTGTCATCTCTGCTCCAGCGCACACAAAGAATTTGTATACAGGCTCATATTATTTTTAAATCTTGTAAGTGCAACATTATAAGTTGCGTGTGTGTTTTAATGTAATAAAATCTTCACTTGAATCGTGCCCTGGTGCGCTTCTGTTTCTTTCTTCTTTTACATATATTTAAAACTTGATATTAATACATAAAGCGCCAAACATAGCTGAGAGTGTCTTAAATAATGATACATACTTACCGAAGACACCCATCCACATATAGCAGATAGCCAAACCAGTACTAAAAACTATCACCAGAGGTAATGGTATAAGAGTATATTGTCAAACTGAAAATGGAGGTAGGAGATGAATCCCTACGACCAATAACAGAGAACCCTTGAAAAGATTTCCCATGAGTGAAACCATAAAAAATCAACAGGCAATACTCTCTTCACATCTCTCTGACAAACACTTTACTCTGAGAGGAATTGGGCTTCAGAATGCTTAGAAGCACTTATCATAGAAGAAATCATAAAAATCAAGCACAAACTTATTTCACCACCTCCATAGGAGGCAAAGTTTGTAAAACTGAAGTATGTGTATGGTGGGAGGTGTATTTATAGGCATTTTGAGGTTTGGGAAACTTTGCCCCTCCTGGTAGGAATGTATATCCCATACGTCACTAGTTCATGGACTCTTACCATTTACATTAAAGAAATTAGGTTGTTCATTTCTGTAAATACCTGAAGATGCAGAAGGTCTTTCCTCATCATAGTATGGTGGAGGGGTATTCTGTGTATGATGGTCATCAGTGTATGTTCCTAATTGATGTGTTGGTAAAGCAGATTGATGGGCTGTATGATGATCATTTTGTGAGGAATTGTATCTATTGCATGTTGGTTTGTTGGTGGTGAAGTGATTTTGGTTGAAAGATGTTCTGGGTGTTCTTGAATTGTAGTTTACTGATGTTCTATAATTATTTTGGTTGTCTGTTCTATGGTACTTTGGTTGTCTGTATGAAATGGATTACCCTGATTTTTATGTGTATGTGAGTATGACGGTTGGTTCCATCTTTGTGTCAGAGTGATTTTTGTTTTGATATTGATTTTGATATGTGTTATAAGGTTTGTGATGAATTTCTTTTGTTTGTGTAAATCTTCTATTATTTTTCTATATATTTTTCTAATGTAGTGTAATCCCACCAGTGCCTGTGTTCTTTGGTGATCTCTTCCTCTAATTTATGAAATAGAGTTTTCATAGACATATGCGTCTCACTAGTATTAATGGTGATATCAGATTTATTATATTTAAGTATATTACTGAATCTATCCTCTCTGGATTGCATGATAAGTGCTGCTCCTCTCAATCCCAATCAGAATGGCGTAAAAGATATATAATGCAAATTCCTATGCCAAAGAAGTCTGCAGAGGGTGCAAGTTTAACTAATCTTCAATTATGACCTACTTGCTAAACACAGGGGGAGCAGTAAATGTATCCCTGGCATACACATAAAGAGCAATGTTTGTGAACCACATACAGATTAGAATTAGCCTCCTGTCAACTGCATACAGGTGATTATTCACAACCTTTCAGATGCATAGAAAACAGTATTAACCTCTTAAATTATATACAAACAGCTAGATTACGAGTTGTACGTTATGAGTGAAAAAGCTTCATAACGCTGCTTTTTCACTACCTCTGCTATTACGAGTCTTGTAGGTACAGCTGTACCGCACACTTTTTTGGCCATCACGCAACGTAACTACCGCACCTTTCAAAAAGTCCTTTTTCAATGGGACTTCCATAGCGCCGGTATTACGAGTTTGCCTGTCTGGCCAAAAAGTGAGGGGTGCAGCCTATAACTACAAGATCTGTACCGCCACCTGAAAGTCAGTAGTTATGGGTTTTACGTTACAAAGCTGTAGCATAAAACTCATAACTAAAGTGTTACAAAGTACACTAACACCCATAAACTTCCTAGTAACCCCTAAACCGAGGCCCTGCCGCATCGCAAACACTAAAATAAAATTATTAACCCCTAATCTGCCACTCCGGACATCGCCACCACTATAATAAACATATTAACCCCTAAACCGCCGTACTCCCACATTGCAAACACTAGTTAAATATTATTAACCCCTAATCTGCTGCCCCCAAAATCGCCGTCACCTAACTACACTTATTAACCCCTAATATGCTGCCCCCAATGTCTCCGCCACTATACTAAAGTTATTAACCCCTAAACCTAACCCTAAGTCTAACCATAACAGCCACTAACTTTAACATAATTAAAATAATTCCAAATAAAAATTACAATTAATAACTAAATTATTCCTATTTAAAACTAAATAAATACTTACCTGTAAAATAAAACCTAAGCTAGCTATAATATAACTAATAGTTATATTGTAGCTAGCTTATGTTTTATTTTTATTTCACAGGTAAGTTTGTATTTATTTTAACTAGGTAGATTAGTTAGTAAATAGTTATTAACTATTTACTAACTACATAGTTAAAATAAATTCAAATTTACCTGTAAAATAAAACCTAACCTGTCTTACAGTAAAACCTAACATTACACTAAAATTAAATAAATTACATTAATCAAATACAATTAACTAAATTACAAAAAAAAATAAACACTAAATTACACAATATAAAAAAAAAGATCAAATATTTAAACTAATTACACCTAATCTAATAGCCCTATCAAAATAAAACCCCCTCCCCCAAATAATAGCAAAAAGGGCCTTTTGCTGGGCATTGCCCCAAAGAAATCAGCTCTTTTACCTGTAAATAAAAAAATACAAACCACCTCCCAACAGTAAAACCCACCACCCACACAAGCAATCCCCCAAATAAAATCCTATCTAAATAAACCTAAGCTCCCCATTGCCCTGAAAAGGGCATTTGGATGAGCATTGCCCTTAAAAGGGCATTTAGCTCTTTTACATTGCCCAAACCCGAAGCTAAAAATAAAACCGACCCAATAAACCCTTAATGAAACCTAACACTAACCCCCAAAGATCCACTTACAGTTTTTGAAGACCGGACATCCATACTCATCCAGCCGGGAGAAGTCTTCATCCAAGTGGCAAGAAGTCCTCAACAAGCCGGGAGAAGTCTTCATCAAAGCGACAAGAAGTCATCCTCCAGGCGGGCAGAAGTCTTCATCCAGACGGCATCTTCTATCTTCATCCTTCCGACGGGGAGCGGCTCCATCTTCAAAACATCCGGCGCAGAGCATCCTCCTCATACGGTCCCAGCCGTAGACTGAAGGTTCCCTTTAAGGGACGTCATCTAAGATATCGTCCCTTGAATTCCTATTGGCTGATAGAATTCTATCAGCCAATCGGAAATAAAGGGTAAAAAATCCTATTGGCTGATGCAATCAGCCAATCGGATTGAGCTTGCATTCTATTGGCTGATTGGAACAGCCAATAGAATGCGGGCTCAATCCCATTGGCTGATTGGGTTAGCCAACAGGATTGAAGCTCAATCCTATTGGCTGATTGCATCAGCCAATAGGATTTTTTCCCTTTATGTCCGATTGGCTGATAGAATTCTATCAGCCAATCAGAATTCAGGGGATGCCATCTTGGATGACGTCCCTTAAAGGGAACCTTCAGTGTACGGCTGGGACCGTATGAAGAGGATGCTCCTCGCCGGATGTCTTGAAGATGGAGCCGCTCCATGTTGGAAGGATGAAGATAGAAGATGTCGCCTGGATGAAGACTTCTGCCCGCCTGGAGGACAACTTCTTGCCGCTTGGATGAAGACTTCTCCCAGCTTCATTGAGGACTTCTTGCCACTTGGATGAAGACTTCTCCCGGCTTCGTTGAGGACTTCTTGCCGCTTGGATGAAGACTTCTCCCAGCTGGATTAGATAGGATTTTATTTGGGGGTTGGTTGTGTGGGTGGTGGGTTTTACTGTTGGGTGGTTGTTTGTATTTTTTTTTCGGGTAATAGAGCTGATTTCTTCGGGGCAATGCCCCGCAAAAGGCCCTTTTAAGGGCTATTGGCAGTTTAGTGTAGGCTAGGTTTTTTTTGGGGGGGGGGGGGGCTTTTTTATTTTGATAGGGCTATTAGATTAGGAGTAATTCTTTTTTATTTTTGATAATTTCTTTTTTTATTTTGTGTAATTTAGTGTTTATTATTTTTTATAATTTAGATAGATGTATTTTTTTAATTTAATTTATTTAATTTTATTGTAATGTTAGGTGTTAGTGTGAGGCAGGTTAGGTTTTATTTTACAGGTAAATTTGTATTTATTTTAACTAGGTAGCTAGTAAATAGTTAATAACTATTTAATAACTAGTCTACCTAGTTAAAATAAATACAAACTTAGTGGTGAAATAAAAATAAAACCTAAGCTAACTACAATATAACTATTAGTTATATTGTAGCTAGCTTAGGGTTTATTTTACAGGTAAGTATTTAGTTTTAAATAGGAATTATTTAGTTATTAATAGTAGGTTTTATTTAGATTTATTTTAATTATATTAAAGTTAGGGGTGTTAGGGTTACATTAGGGTTACATTAGGGTTAGGGTTAGACTTAGGGTTAGGTGTTAATATATTTATTTAGTGTTAGTGATGTGGGAGGCCAGAGGTTTAGGGGTTAATAACTTTAGTATAGTGGCGGCGACATTGGGGGTGGCAGATTAGGGGTTAATAAATGTATGAAGGTGGCGGCGACATTGGGGGCGGCAGATTAGGGGTTAATAAGTGTAATGTAGGTGGCGGTGATGTTAGGGGCAGCAGATTAGGGGTTAATATCTGTAATGTAGGTGGAGGCGATGTGGAAGATTAGGGGTGTTTAGACTCGGGGTTTATGTTAGGGTGTTAGGTTTAAACATAAATTTTCTTTCCCATAGACTTTAATGGGGCTGCGTTACGGAGCTTTACGCTCCGTTATTGCAGGTGTTAGGCTTTTTTTTAGCCGGCCCTCCCCATTGATTGATTTGTATGTGGTATGGAGCTCAACGCAGCCATATCACCCGGAAACGCCGGGTTTTTGCAAACCTGTAATAGCAGCGCTATTAAAGGTGAGCGGTGACAATAACTTGCAAGATAGTAGTGAGCCAGCCATAACGCAAAACTCATAATCTGGCCGAGAGTCTTTTTAACCCCATGTTATCCACATGCTAGGCTCTATTAAACATGTCAGGTGCATATTGACAAAAGTTAACCCTTTGCCAGCTGCAGATAAAGTACTATTATTTCATTTTTAACTGCATTCCAAGCTGTATTAAAGTCTACTTGAAAATTGTTATTGTTTAAAAAAATAGATATTCCCTGTATTACCCATCCCCCACTTTTGCACAGCCAACATGGTTATATTAATATACTTTTTACCTATATGAGTATCTAAGCCCCTGCAGACTGTCCCTTATCTCAGTGCTTTTTACAATCTTGTATTTTAGCCAATCAGTGCTGGTTCTTGTATAATCATTATCATTCTCCATGGCAGTGAGCACAATGTTATATTTATGGCACACATGAACTAGAAAGGAAAAAAGGAATGAAATCAGGAATATATCTATAAAAAGCAAAGTTTATTCAGAGCTTGTTAAAAACAAGAATCAGCATAAATCCAGTGTGTCTGCAATAAAAGCGGACGTGTTTCGTCTTCCCGCCGTAGTCTTAGCTTGAATGTATGCAGACACGCTGTTCTATTTAAGAGTCATACAATGATGCAATTTGTTATAAACAAAGTGACATCACTTGGAAGAATTATACATTAAAGTGATACACTTACTTATCCGACTGACAAATTATGACAAATGTGGTCTTATTAAGCACATAGCTTTATCCAGTATACCACAAGTCTAAACCGTTCTTAAAGGGACAGTATACACTCATTTTCATATAACTGCATGTAATAGACACTACTATAAAGAATAAGATGCACAGATACTGATATAAAAATCCAGTATAAAACTGTTTAAAAACTTACTTAGAAGCTTTCAGTTTAGCTCTGTTAAAAAGGTAGCTGGAAAGCCCACTGCAAGTGGGAAATAAGACACCCCCCCCTCCCCCTTCTTTTGCATATGAAAAGACCCTTTACACAAACAGGAGCAAGCTGGAGAAGGTAGCTGACAGTATTCACATACAACTTTGGGGCTTGTTTAGGAGTCTGAAAATCAGAGCAATGTTATTTAAACATAAGCAAAACTAAACATTTTTTTTTTTAAAAAACTTCAAGGGGTATATAAATAGATTATCTACAAAACATTTATGCAAAGAAAAAATGAGTGTATAATGTCCCTTTAAGTAAAGAACAATGGAACCAAAAATTTCCCATTTAGAGTGTATATAAATGCAAATTGCAGTTTAAATAAACCTTTCAGATATAGCAAAGGCTACATAACTATCAAATTTCCATAATACTGTATCTATATTAAAACCTTGTTCTAGACTAAACCATATCAATGGTTACAATTTTGTTTGTTCATTTTATATCCAACACTCCAATTTAGTTTTTTCATTGGTTCAAATTATTTATATTCTTTACATCATAAAGTGGTAAAAAAGGAGAAAAAATGTATCCATATTTATCATAATGTTGGTGTACATGTTTATATTAAAATGTGAAGACGTTATCCTAGAGTTTGTATAAATCTGTTCTGAATTAATGACATATTTCAGCACAATGGGGAAGAAAATGTAATCAATTAATTAATAATAATGAATTATTGATATTAGATGTCATAGATCAGTACCAACATTTTTTAAGTCATACTCGCTATTCAGACCTTGAGGTGTTCTGGTTCTCAGTCTAAAAATCCAGTAGATCTCCTGTTTGGCCAGTAATAAATCTCTATCCCCACCCCAGTCATTTAAAGGGACATGATCTATGATGGTCCAACTTGAAAATTGAAACACATGAACTAGCACTATCTATCTGTTGTGCAAGATTTAAAAAGCTAATAACAATTACCAAGATAGAGTAAGGGGGCCTGCAGGGGCTTAGAAACAGGCAAACTTAGAAGTGAATAAGCAGCAAGAAAAAAGAAAAAGAGCATCCCCCCAAGCACTCAGAAAGAGTAAGCAATACGTGCACAAAAAAAGAAAGAATCTCAAACCCCAATACACAAATGAGAAGAAATAAATTAAACTCAAAAGCCTTTGACAAAGCAGGAGTGCGAAACGTACGTCAGGGGTTTTGTGGCATGGGCCGGTCCTGGCCAGGGGTCATTGGGGAACCGTTTGAATCTGGTAATATTGTTTTGCCTTAATCAGACTAGTACAGGAACACCCAGTTATATTTAAGTAATTGTACTGGAGTCACACGTGAGTACAGCAGATCGCCATCCTATTTTGCTCCCTTGGGAGGTTTATGAGTCACTGACAGACTATATTTAGGGGCCTTTTGTTTTGTGTGACACAGTTCAATGGGGATAGTTACCTGTTTTGTTCTTGTCTGATATTAGGCCCATGCTTTATGGGAAACTGACTTGTCACTATATGACTTTAATTGTGATTTGGACCACAAATGACTATCTACATAGTACTTTTTAGTTGTTTTTAAGTGTATTTTATCATATGGTTTTTTCTTTTTATCTGTAAGCATTTAATAAACGTTAAGTTTTATTTCTTCACTTTTGTGTATTGGGGTTTGAGACCCCTTCTTTTTGTGTGCACTTAGTGCTTAATCTTTGTGAGTGCTGGCGGGATACTCTTTTTCTACTTTCTTGCTGATTTATACATTTACTTGCATCCAGCACCACCTGTATGTAGGAGCTTTTTATCCGTCTCTTTCAGGGAATTTATTTTGTATTTACTACTCTCCCTTTTTCTATAAACTTAGAAGTATATTAATATAACAATGATTGTTGTGCAAAGCTGGGGAATGGCCTTATCTATCTTTTTAAACAATAAATCAAGTAGACTGTCCCTTTAAGCCCTGTCACAGCCATACACAAAGCAGTATTAAATATTTATCAGCCACGTACAGAACAGTATTAGAAAGACATATTAGCGGTATTGGAAATACACAACAAAACATTTGAAAACCCATAAGACATACTATATTTATGTCTGTATCTGGCCATGGGTCTATTTCCAGGGATGGCAAGAAACAACTCAAAAAGAGCCCTCTGGTGGAGTGAACAGCAGACAGCGATTTACTTATGGAATTTGATGGAGAGTTATAAATAAGCAATAATACAAATAACCTGCAACCTAATGTAAATCTGGACACTTTTAACCCCTTAACGACCAAGGACGTACGCCATACGTCCTCAAAAAAAATACACTTAACGCCTGAGGACGTATGGCGTACGTCCTCGGTGTGGAAAGCAGCTGGAAGCGATCCTGCTCGCTTCCAGCTGCTTTCCGGTTATTGCAGTGATGCCTCAACATCGAGGCATCCTGCAATAACCCCCCTTGGCCATCCGATGCAGAGAGAGCCACTCTGTGGCCCTCTCTGCACCGGACATCGATGGCCGGTTTCGTTGGTGGGTGGGAGCTAGTCTGGGAGGCGGGTGGGCGGCCATCGATGGGCCGTATGATGTGGAGGGGGGCGGGATCGTGGGCGGGAATGCCGGGTGTGCGCGTGGGCGCGCGCATGCACGAGGGGGCGCGCGCAGGTAGGGAACGGGTGGGAACCGCTACACTACAGAAAAATGATGGGAGAAAAGTGGCAGTGAGGGCCACATATATCTAAATGATGTCAATCTAAGAGATCCGGGAGGGGGTGGGGGGTTGGTCTTTTGGGGGGGGGCAAGCTACGCTACAGAAAATTATTTTAAAAAAGAATAATAACAAATGTTTTACTATAAATTGGGTACTGGCAGACAGCTGCCAGTACCAAAGATGGCTACTAATAAGTTAGAGGGGGATGGGTAAAGAGCTGTTTGGGGGATATCAGGGAGGTTGGGGGCTAAGGGGGGATCCTCCAGAGCAGCATATGTAAATATGCCTTTTTTTAAAAAATTTTTTTATCAAGGATAGCTTTTTTTTTTAGTACTGGCAGACTTTCTGCCAGTACTTAACATGGCGGGGACAATTGTGGGGTGGGGGAGGGAAGAGAGGTGTTTGGGAGGGATCAGGGGGTGTAATGTGTCAGGTGGGAGGCTGATCTCTACACTAAAGCTAAAATTAACCCTGCAAGCTCCCTACATGCTACCTAATTAACCCCTTCACTGCTAGCCATAATACACGTGTGATGCGCAGCGGCATTTAGCGGCCTTCTAATTACCAAAAAGGAACGCCAAAGCCATGTATGTTTGCTATTTCTCAACAAAGGGGATCCCAGAGAAGCATTTACAACCATTTGTGCCATAATTGCACAAGCTGTTTGTAAATGATTTCAGTGAGAAACCTAAAATTGTGAAAAATTTTACTTTTTTTTTTCTTTAATCGCATTTGGCGGTGAAATGGTGGCATGAAATATACCAAAATGGGCCTAGATCAATACTTAGGGTTGTCTACTACACTACAATAAAGCTAAAATTAACCCTACAAGCTCCCTACATGCTCCCTAATTAACCCCTTCATTGCTGGGCATAATACACGTGTGGTGCGCAGTGGCATTTAGCGGCCTTCTAATTACCAAAAAGCAACACCAAATCCATATATGTCTGCTATTTATGAAAAAAGGGGATTCCAGAGAAGCATTTGCAACCATTTGTGCCATAATTGCACACTCTGGCCTAGATTTGGAGTTTGGCGGTAAAAGGGCTGTTAACGCTCCGCGGGCTTTTTTCTGGCCGCACCATAAAATTAACTCTGGTATCGAGAGTTCAAACAAATGCTGCGTTAGGCTCCAAAAAAGGAGCGTAGAGCATTTTTACCGCAAATGCAACTCTCGATACCAGCGGTGCTTACGGACGCGGCCAGCCTCAAAAACGTGCTCGTGCACGATTCCCCCATAGGAAACAATGGGGCTGTTTGAGCTGAAAAAAAACCTAACACCTGCAAAAAAGCAGCGTTCAGCTCCTAACGCAGCCCCATTGTTTCCTATGGGGAAACACTTCCTACGTCTGCACCTAACACTCTAACATGTACCCCGAGTCTAAACACCCCTAGCCTTACACTTATTAACCCCTAATCTGCCGCCCCCGCTATCGCTGACACCTGCATATTTTTTTTAACTCCTAATCTGCCGCTCCGTAAACCGCCGCAACCTACGTTATCCCTATGTACCCCTAATCTGCTGCCCTAACATCGCCGACCCCTATATTATATTTATTAACCCCTAATCTGCCCCCCTCAACGTCGCCGACACCTGCCTACACTTATTAACCCCTAATCTGCCGAGCGGACCTGAGCGCTACTATAATAAAGTTATTAACCCCTAATCCGCCTCACTAACCCTATCATAAATAGTATTAACCCCTAATCTGCCCTCCCTAACATCGCCGACACCTACCTTCAATTATTAACCCCTAATCTTCCGAGCGGAGCTCACCGCTATTCTAATAAATGTATTAACCCCTAACGCTAAGTCTAACCCTAACACTAACACCCCCATAACTTAAATATAATTTACATCTAACGAAATGAATTATCTCTTATTAAATAAATGATTCCTATTTAAAGCTAAATACTTACCTGTAAAATAAATCCTAATATAGCTACAATATAAATTATAATTACATTGTAGCTATTTTAGGATTAATATTTATTTTACAGGCAACTTTGTAATTATTTTAACTAGGTACAATAGCTATTAAATAGTTAAGAACTATTTAATAGCTACCTATTTAAAATAATAACAAATTTACCTGTAAAATAAATCCTAACCTAAGATATAATTAAACCTAACACTACCCTATCAATAAAATAATTAAATAAACTACCTACAATTAACCTAACACTACACTATCAATAAATTAATTAAACACAATTGCTACAAATAAATACAATTAAATAAACTAGCTAAAGTACAAAAAATAAAAAAGAACTAAGTTACAAAAAATAAAAAAATATTTACAAACATAAGAAAAATATTACAACAATTTTAAACTAATTACACCTACTCTAAGCCCCCTAATAAAATAACAAAGCCCCCCAAAATAAAAAATTCCCTACCCTATTCTAAATTAAAAAAGTTACAAGCTCTTTTACCTTACCAGCCCTGAACAGGGCCCTTTGCGGGGCATGCCCCAAGAATTTCAGCTCTTTTGCCTGTAAAAGAATAAATACAATACCCCCCCCCAACATTACAACCCACCACCCACATACCCCTAATCTAACCCAAACCCCCCTTAAATAAACCTAACACTAAGCCCCTGAAGATCTTCCTACCTTGTCTTCACCATACCAGGTTCACCGATCCGTCCTGGCTCCAACATCTTCATCCAACCCAAGCGGGGGTTGGCGATCCATCATCCGGTGCTGAAGAGGTCCAGAAGAGGCTCCAAAGTCTTCCTCCTATCCGGCAAGAAGAGGACATCCGGACCGGCAAACATCTTCTCCAAGCGGCATCTTCGATCTTCTTCCATCCGGTGCGGAGCGGGTCCATCTTGAAGCAGGCGACGCGGATCCATCCTCTTCTTCCGTTGTCTCCCGACTAATGACGGTTCCTTTAAGGGACGTCATCCAAGATGGCGTCCCTCGAATTCCGATTGGCTGATAGGATTATATCAGCCAATCGGAATTAAGGTAGGAATTTTCTGATTGGCTGATGGAATCAGCCAATCAGAATCAAGTTCAATCCGATTGGCTGATCCAATCAGCCAATCAGATTGAGCTCGCATTCTATTGGCTGTTCCGATCAGCCAATAGAATGCGAGCTCAATCTGATTGGCTGATTGGATCAGCCAATCGGATTGAACTTGATTCTGATTGGCTGATTCCATCAGCCAATCAGAAAATTCCTACCTTAATTCCGATTGGCTGATAGAATCCTATCAGCCAATCGGAATTCGAGGGACGCCATCTTGGATGACGTCCCTTAAAGGAACCGTCATTAGTCGGGAGACAACGGAAGAAGAGGATGGATCCGCGTCGCCTGCTTCAAGATGGACCCGCTCCGCACCGGATGGAAGAAGATCGAAGATGCCGCTTGGAGAAGATGTTTGCCGGTCCGGATGTCCTCTTCTTGCCGGATAGGAGGAAGACTTTGGAGCCTCTTCTGGACCTCTTCAGCACCGGATGATGGATCGCCAACCCCCGCTTGGGTTGGATGAAGATGTTGGAGCCAGGACGGATCGGTGAACCTGGTATGGTGAAGACAAGGTAGGAAGATCTTCAGGGGCTTAGTGTTAGGTTTATTTAAGGGGGGTTTGGGTTAGATTAGGGGTATGTGGGTGGTGGGTTGTAATGTTGGGGGGGGGGGGGGTATTGTATTTATTCTTTTACAGGCAAAAGAGCTGAAATTCTTGGGGCATGCCCCGCAAAGGGCCCTGTTCAGGGCTGGTAAGGTAAAAGAGCTTGTAACTTTTTTAATTTAGAATAGGGTAGGGAATTTTTTATTTTGGGGGGCTTTGTTATTTTATTAGGGGGCTTAGAGTAGGTGTAATTAGTTTAAAATTGTTGTAATATTTTTCTTATGTTTGTAAATATTTTTTTATTTTTTGTAACTTAGTTCTTTTTTATTTTTTGTACTTTAGCTAGTTTATTTAATTGTATTTATTTGTAGCAATTGTGTTTAATTAATTTATTGATAGTGTAGTGTTAGGTTAATTGTAGGTAATTGTAGGTAGTTTATTTAATTATTTTATTGATAGGGTAGTGTTAGGTTTAATTATATCTTAGGTTAGGATTTATTTTACAGGTAAATTTGTTATTATTTTAACTAGGTAGCTATTAAATAGTTCTTAACTATTTAATAGCTATTGTACCTAGTTAAAATAAATACCAAGTTGCCTGTAAAATAAATATTAATCCTAAAATAGCTATAATATAATTATAATTTATATTGTAGCTATATTAGGATTTATTTTACAGGTAAGTATTTAGCTTTAAATAGGAATAATTTATTTAATAAGAGTTAATTAATTTCGTTAGATGTAAATTATATTTAAGTTAGGGGGGTGTTAGTGTTAGGGTTAGACTTAGCTTTAGGGGTTAATCCATTTATTAGAATAGCGGTGAGCTCCGGTCGTCAGATTAGGGGTTAATAATTGAAGGTAGGTGTCGGCGATGTTAGGGAGGGCAGATTAGGGGTTAATACTATTTATGATAGGGTTAGTGAGGCGGATTAGGGGTTAATAACTTTATTATAGTAGCGCTCAGGTCCGCTCGGCAGATTAGGGGTTAATAAGTGTAGGCAGGTGTCGGCGACGTTGAGGGGGGCAGATTAGGGGTTAATAAATATAATATAGGGGTCGGCGGTGTTAGGGGTAGCAGATTAGGGGTACATAGGGATAACGTAGGTGGCGGCGCTTTGCGGTCGGAAGATTAGGGGTTAATTATTTTAAGTAGCTGGCGGCGACGTTGTGGGGGGCAGGTTAGGGGTTAATAAATATAATATAGGGGTCGGCGGTGTTAGGGGCAGCAGATTAGGGGTACATAAGTATAACGTAGGTGGCGGTCGGCAGATTAGGGGTTAAAAATTTTAATCGAGTGGCGGCGATGTGGGGGGAGCTCGGTTTAGGGGTACATAGGTAGTTTATGGGTGTTAGTGTACTTTAGGGTACAGTAGTTAAGAGCTTTATGAACCGGCGTTAGCCAGAAAGCTCTTAACTCCTGCTATTTTCAGGCGGCTGGAATTTTGTCGTTAGAGCTCTAACGCTCACTTCAGAAACGACTCTAAATACCGGCGTTAGAAAGATCCCATTGAAAAGATAGGATACGCAAATGGCGTAGGGGGATCTGCGGTATGGAAAAGTCGCGGCTGAAAAGTGAGCGTTAGACCCTTTAATCACTGACTCCAAATACCAGCGGGCGGCCAAAACCAGCGTTAGGAGCCTCTAACGCTGGTTTTGACGGCTACCGCCGAACTCCAAATCTAGGCCTCTGTTTGTAAATGAATTCAGTGAGAAACCTAAAGTTTGTAACAAAATGTGTGAAAAAGTGAACAATTTTTTTTATTTGATCGCATTTGGTGGTGAAATGGTGGCATGAAATATACCAAAATGGGCATAGATCAATACTTTGGGATGTCTTCTAAAAAAATATATATACATGATATTCGGGGATTCCTGGAAGATATCAGTGTTCCAATGTAACTAGTGCTAAGTTTGAAAAAAAGTGGTTTGGAAATAGCAAAGTGCTTCTTGTATTTATTGCCCTATAACTTGCAAAAAAAGCAAAGAACATGTAAACATTGGGTATTTCTAAACTCAGGACAAAATTTGGAAACTATTTAGCATGGGTGTTTTTTGGTGGTTGCAGATGTGTAACAGATTTTGGGGGTCAAAGTTAGAAAAAGTGTGTTTTTTTCCATTTTTTCCTCATATTTTATATTTTTTTTTTATAGTAAATTATAAGATATGATGAAAATAATGGTATCTTTAGAAAGTCCATTTAATGGCGAGAAAAACGGTATATAATATGTGTGGGTACAGTAAATGAGTAAGAGTAAAATTACAGCTAAACACAAACACTGCAGAAATATAAAAATAGCCTTGGTCCCAAACGGTCAGAAAATGGAAAAGTGCTGTGGTCATTAAGGGGTTAAGAAATATATTGTGTTTCATTGCCATAAATTTATATGCAGCAGTTAAAGGGACATTCTGGTCAAAATGTAAAAGCACATTGATGAATTACATTTGTGATTAGAAACATATTTGCAATATACATAATGGGGCCTATCTATCAAGCTCCGAAAGGAGCTTGACGGCCCGTGTTTCTGGCGAGTCTTCATACTCGCCAGAAACAGCAGTTTTGAAGCAGCGGTCACAAAGACCGCTGCTCCATAACCTGACCGCCTGCTCTGAGCAGGTGGACAGACATCGCCGGAAATCAACCCGATCGAGTACGATCGGGTTGATTGACACCCCCCTGCTGGCGGCCCATTGGCCGCGAGTCTGCAGGGGGCGGCGTTGCACCAGCAGCTCTTGTGAGCTGCTGGTGCAATGCTGAATACGTAGAGCGTATTGCTCTCCGCATTCAGCGAGGTCTGGTGGACCTGATCCGCACTGTCGGATCAGGTCTGACAGACCTTGTTAAATAGAGGCCAATGTATTGGCAAAAATGCTTCTAGTAAAAGTTATCACTGTTTTAGTGTTAACATTTTTCTCTGCACGTGCATGTGATGCATAGCTAGATATTCTCAGTGCACCAGCATTTTAAATACTGCAGCTGCTCATAGAGCCAGTGGGGCTTGTATCATATCAGCTATTAACAAATTGAGTCATTACCAGAGGATACAAGCACCTAAGGCTCTTTAAGCAAGTGCTGTGTTTAAAATGCTGGTGCACGGAGCATACTTAAATACAATTCTTAAACTTCAGATCATTTATTAGATAGGATTGGAACCAAAATCTTCTGAAAGAAGTTTTTATGTTGGAGAGGTTCATTTTTTTAAATTTTTAAAACTATTGGAGCATGAGTGTGACGTTACTTATTTTTATAGATAGATATATTGTCATTGTGTACTTTCTCAGAGATCAGAAAGAGGTCAATCCTTGAATAAGTTTTATGTGTTCTTGAAAGGCAAGTGTATTCTTTTGCGTCTGTGTGTTGCAATCTCCATACAGCTTTAATTTTTAAATTACTGGATTTTTTCTTTCTTCCATTTTATCTCTTCATGTTTTAAAAGCGACATTCTTCTTTGGCCTAAACCTCTAATGGGACTTGAGGGGACATGTTAAAGTCCCCACCCAAAATGAGGACACCTTCTACCACACTTCATATTTTAGCTTGTAAATCAGACCAAAATCTCAAGGAAAAATTATTAGGACCATAAATATTACGTATTGTATATATTGTCTATTTTTATTTTTAAAATCAAATATCGTTCATCAATATCTATAAATTTATCAATAAAAGTAAATTGAATCCCCCCCCACAATAATAGCAACTCCTTTCTTCCTATCCTTGCATGGAGTAGCAAATACTTCTCCCACCCATCCTGTCTTTAATTTTAAAATTTCACTCTCTTTAAGATGGGTCTCTTGTATCAATGCAATATTTACCCCTAGATCTTTTAAGTGTTTTCGTATTGTTTTCCTTTTCATGGGTGAGGTGATTCCTCGTACATTCCATGATATAAAGTTTATTTCTTTAAACATATCTAGCTATAGAAAATATAAATTTCCTTATTACTAAAAGGCAGAGAAGATGGAGAAGAAAAAATAATACAAAAAATAATGCAATAATATATTCCCCATCAGCAAATCATCACATGATCTTATTTCACATTTTCCTTTCTATACTTTTAAATGTTTCAAAAATGCAAGAGCTTCCTGGCGATTGTTCAACATTTTAATATCACCTTCTAGGTAAACCTTTATTTTGGCGCAAGATTATTGTTGCATTTAAGCCTATATTTATTAAATCAGTACATAGCGGGGGCCATTTCTTTTCTTTTTTTGGAAACCTCAACTGAAAAATCCTGAAAAATCAACAACCTCCTATCTCCCAGCATAATTTCATTTTGTTCCTCCCTATTATAATGTAAAATTTTGTCTTGGTAATTTAGGATCCTAACAATAACTGGCCTAGGGTTTTGGCTGTTTTCTCGTTTCTGACCTAACCTATGGGCTCCTTCTATTGGTATAATGTAGTCAGGGGTTGAAAACTCTAGTATTTTGGGTAAATCCTCTGCTACCCATTTAATTAGATTTTCATATTCTAAATCAACCAGTATATAAGCAAACAGTGAACTGCTACTGTATAACAAAAAATAGAATTTGTATTTAATCTATCAAAAAAATAAAAAAATAGCACACATGATAAAAAATATAAATAAACACAGACTGTCTAGATAGTCTGACACTTTTCGGCTGCCAACAGCCTTAATCATAGACTTAATCACACACACATTTCTGTGGAGATTAAATACGCTCCCTCACAATCTAATTAGTACAAAATTCAGCCTGTGTTTAGGAAAGCCCAGTTTAAAGTAACAGTTAACCCACAAACAGTCAAGTTCCATTGTAATTTTGTATATATATATATATATATATATATATATATATATATATATATATATATATATATATATATATACACATACAGGGGCTTTATCAAATCAAATAGGACCAAACTGCGTGTTTATATATAGGGCATATTTGGATTTGATAAATGGATACCATTCTAAAATATATATATATATAGTCCTATATACTAAGCTATTCTTTATTAAGTAGGGATATGTCCCTGATTCAATAGTATCATTAAAGGTGATCTAGTATATATATATATATATATATATATATATATATATATATATATATATATATATATATATATATATATATATATATATATAAATAAATGAGTATCTCATTTATTACTAGTGCGACCACATAGGTTAAATGATGTACTGATGTCATCACTATTAGATATGTGACAATAAATATGCCAAACAAACAAACAACATAGCAATAATATTAGGAAACCCCAACCTTATATATCAAATATCAATAGGTAACTGTAGATAAAATATTACTACAAATTTACGCCTAGATTACGAGTCTTGCGTTAGCCTTAAAAAGCAGCGTTAAGGGGTCCTAATGCTGCTTTTTAACGCCCGCTGGTAATACGAGTCAGGCAGGTACAGGTGTACCGCTCACTTTTTTCCGCGATTTTAGCATACCGCAAATCCCCTTACGTCAATTGCGTATCCTATCTTTTTAATGGGATTTGCCTAATGGAAATGTGTAATGATTAAGTCTATGATTAAGGCTGTTGGCAGCCGAAACACGTCAGACTATCTAGACAGTCTGTGTTTATTTATATTTTTTATCATGTGTGCCATTTTTTTATTTTTTAATAGATTAAATAAAAATTCTATTTTTTTATTATAGCAGTTCACTGTTTGCTTATATACTATCTCAGCACAGGAAGAGTGCTGACGATAAACTGCTAGAGCTGTAATAGCTCGCTCACCCGTTGTGGCTCCGGGTGGCACAAGGAAGTGAGCGGTTCGCTATTGGATGATTACTCTCCCATGACACGGAGGTCAAGTAGAACACCAACGCTGGATTCAGCTCCATGATGAGAAAGGAGCATTACGGTATGTAACAACAACATACTGAAGTTTTGCCAGAACTGGGGAATGAAAATCGCCAGACTTTCTAGACCGTTCAATAGCTGACATAGGAACAAGGTGAGACGGACTCTTTATTAACATATATATAACCCTACAAACAGTCAAGTTCCATTGTAATGCCAAACAAACAAACAACATAGCAATAATAATAGGAGAACCCAACCTTATATATCAAATATCAATAGGTAACTGTAGATAAAATATTACTACAAATATAGTTACCACATTAGTATAATTAAGTGGCGTTCTCCTATTACAACTAGTAACCTATCTATGTGGATCAATATTTAATCCTCATATTCCTACTCTATAATACTGGTATATGGCCTATTGCCAGAAGTTAATAATATCGCCATCAATATTCATGCCTTTTTTTAAAAAAAATCTTGTATGCGGTTATCACCCCTTGGTTTTCTATTTACCAAATCAATTATCATCCAATTGAAAGAGCTTGTATTTCTCCAACATTGGTGTGTCCGGTCCACGGCGTCATCCTTACTTGTGGGATATTCTCTTCCCCAACAGGAAATGGCAAAGAGTCCCTGCAAAGCTGGTCACATGATCCCTCCTAGGCTCCGCCCACCCCAGTCATTCTCTTTGCCGTTGCACAGGCAACATCTCCACGGAGATGGTTAAGAGTTTTTTGGTGTTTAAATGTAGTTTTATTCTTCTATCAAGTGTTTGTTATTTTAAAATAGTGCTGGTATGTACTATTTACTCTGAAACAGAAAAGGATGAAGATTTCTGTTTGTAAGAGGAAGATGATTTTAGCAGACAGTAACTGAAATCAATTGCTGTTTCCACACAGGACTGTTGAGATGAAGTAACTTCAGTTGGGGGAAACAGTTAGCAGTCTTTTCTGCTTAAGGTATGACTAGCCATATTTCTAACAAGACCATGTAATGCTGGAAGGCTGTAATTTCCCTTCATGGGGACCAGTAAGCCATTTTCTTAGTTAAACATAAAAGAATAAAGGGCTTCAAAAAGGGCTTAAAAACTGGTAGACATTTTTCTGGGCTAAAACAATTGCTTTACTAGGCATATTATGCAGATTCTAACTAATTATTGGTATTATAATCTTGGGGAACGTTTAGAAAAACGGCAGGCACTGTGTTGGACACCTTTTTCAGATGGGGGCCTTTCTAGTTATAGACAGAGCCTCATTCTGGGACTGTATAGGGGTTAAATGTAAAAACGGCTCCGGTTCCGTTAATTTAAGGGTTAAAGCTCTGAAATTTGGTGTGTAATACTTTTAATGCTTTAAGACGCTGTGGTGAAATTTTGGTGAATTTTGAACAATTCCTTCATACTTTTTCACATATTCAGTAATAAAGTGTTTTCAGTTTGAAATTTAAAGTGACAGTAACGGTTTTATTTTAAAACGTTTTTTGTGCTTTGTTGACAAGTTTAAGCCTGTTTAACATGTCTGTACCATCAGATAAGCTATGTTCTATATGTATGAAAGCCAATGTGTCTCCCCATTTAAATTTATGTGATAATTGTGCCATAGTGTCCAAACAAAGTAAGGACAGTAATGCCACAGATAATGATATTGCCCAAGATGATTCCTCAAGTGAAGGGAATAAACATGATACTACATCCCCTACTGTGTCTACACCAGTTATGCCCACACAGGAGGCCCCTAGTACATCTAGTGCGCCAATACTTATTACCATGCAACAATTAACGGCTGTAATGGATAACTCCATAGCAAATCTTTTATCCAAAATGCCTACTTATCAGAGAAAGCGCGATTGCTCTGTTTTAAACACTGAAGAGCAGGAGGGCGCTGATGATAATTATTCTGTCATACCCTCACACCAATCTCAAGGGGCCATGAGGGAGGTTTTGTCTGATGGAGAAATTTCAGATTCAGGAAAAATTTCTCATCAAGCTGAACCTGATGTTGTGACATTTAAATTTAAATTAGAACATCTCCGCGCACTGCTTAAGGAGGTGTTATCTACTCTGGATGATTGTGACAATTTGGTCATTCCAGAGACATTATGTAAGATGGACAAGTTCCTAGAGGTTCCGGTGCCCCCCGACGCTTTTCCTATACCCAAGCGGGTGGCGGACATAGTAAATAAAGAGTGGGAAAGGCCCGGCATACCTTTTGTTCCCCCCCCTATATTTAAGAAATTATTTCCTATAGTCGACCCCAGAAAGGACTTATGGCAGACAGTCCCCAAGGTCGAGGGGGCGGTTTCTACTCTAAACAAACGCACTACTATTCCTATCGAAGATAGTTGTGCTTTCAAAGATCCTATGGATAAGAAATTAGAGGGTTTGCTTAAAAAGATTTTTGTACAGCAAGGTTACCTTCTACAACCAATTTCATGCATTGTTCCTGTCACTACGGCAGCGTGTTTCTGGTTCGAGGAACTAGAAAAATCGCTCAGTAAAGAATCTTCGTATGAGGAGGTTATGGACAGAGTTCAAGCACTTAAATTGACTAACTCTTTTGTTTTAGATGCCGCTTTGCAATTAGCTAGATTAGCGGCGAAAAATTCAGGGTTTGCTGTCGTGGCGCGCAGAGTGCTTTGACTAAAGTCTTGGTCAGCGGATGTGTCTTCCAAGACAAAATTGCTTAACATTCCTTTCAAAGGTAAAACATTATTTGGACCTGATTTGAAAGAGATTATTTCAGACATCACTGGGGGAAAGGGCCACGCCCTCCCACAGGATAGGTCTTTTAAGGCTAATAATAAGCCTAATTTTCGTCCCTTTCGCAGAAACGGACCAGTCTCTAATTCTGTATCCTCTAAGCAAGAGGGTAATACTTCACAACCCAAACCAGCCTGGAAACCAATGCAAGGCTGGAACAAGGGTAAGCAGGCCAAGAAGCCTACCACTGCTACCAAAACAGCATGAAGGGATAGCCCCCGATCCGGGACCGGATCTAGTGGGGGGCAGACTTTCTCTCTTTGCTCAGGCTTGGGCAAGAGATGTTCAGGATCCTTGGGCGCTAGAAATAGTTTCTCAAGGTTATCTCCTGGAATTCAAGGAACTACCCCCAAGGGGAAGGTTCCACAGGTCTCAATTATCTTCAAACCAAATAAAGAGACAGGCATTCTTACATTGTGTAGAAGACCTGTTAAAGATGGGAGTGATACATCCAGTTCCAATAAGAGAACAAGGAATGGGATTTTATTCCAATCTGTTCATAGTTCCCAAAAAAGAGGGAACATTCAGACCAATTTTGGATCTAAAGATTCTAAACAAATTTCTCAGGGTACCATCGTTCAAAATGGAAACTATTCGAACGATCCTACCTACTATCCAGGAAAATCAATTTATGACTACCGTGGATTTAAAGGATGCGTACCTACATATTCCTATCCACAAGGAACATCATCAGTTCCTAAGGTTCGCTTTTCTGGACAAGCATTACCAGTTTGTGGCACTTCCATTTGGATTAGCCACTGCTCCAAGGATTTTCACAAAGGTACTAGGGTCCCTTCTAGCGGTTCTAAGACCAAGGGGCATTGCAGTAGTACCTTACTTGGACGACATCCTGATTCAAGCGTCGTCCCTGTCAAAAGCAAAGGCTCATACGGACATCGTCCTAGCCTTTCTCAGATCTCACGGATGGAAGGTGAACAAAGAAAAAAGTTCTCTGTCCCCGTCAACAAGAGTTCCCTTCTTGGGAACAATAATAGATTCCTTAGAAATGAGGATTTTTCTGACAGAGGTCAGAAAATCAAAACTTCTAAGCTCTTGTCAAGTACTTCATTCTGTTCCTCGTCCTTCCATAGCGCAGTGCATGGAAGTAATAGGATTGATGGTTGCAACAATGGACATAGTTCCTTTTGCACGAATTCATCTAAGACCATTACAACTGTGCATGCTCAGACAGTGGAATGGGGATTATACAGACTTGTCTCCGACGATTCAAGTAGATCAAAAGACCAGAGATTCACTCCGTTGGTGGCTGACCCTGGACAATCTGTCACAGGGAATGAGCTTCCGCACCTGTGGTCATGTCACGACCGACGCCAGCCTAGTGGGCTGGGGCGTGGTCTGGGAATCCCTGAAAGCTCAGGGTCTATGGTCTCGGGAAGAGTCTCTTCTCCCGATAAACATTCTGGAACTGAGAGCGATATTCAATGCTCTCAGAGCTTGGCCTCAACTAGCAAAGGCCAAATTCATAAGGTTTCAGTCAGACAACATGACGACCGTTGCATATATCAATCATCAGGGGGGAACAAGGACTTCCCTGGCGATGAAAGAAGTGACCAAGATAATTCAATGGGCGGAGGATCACTCCTGCCACTTGTCTGCGATCCACATCCCAGGAGTGGAAAATTGGGAAGCGGATTTTCTGAGTCGTCAGACATTCCATCCGGGGGAGTGGGAACTCCATCCGGAAATCTTTGCCCAAATAACTCAATTATGGGGCATTCCAGACATCGATCTGATGGCGTCTCGTCAGAACTTCAAGGTTCCTTGCTACGGGTCCAGATCCAGGGACCCAAGGCGACCCTAGTAGATGCACTAGTAGCACCTTGGACCTTCAACCTAGCTTATGTATTCCCACCGTTTCCTCTCATCCCCAGGCTGGTAGCCAGGATCAATCAGGAGAGGGCCTCGGTGATCTTGATAGCTCCTGCGTGGCCACGCAGGACTTGGTATGCAGACCTGGTCAATATGTCATCGGCTTCACCATGGAAGCTACCTTTGAGACAGGACCTTCTTGTTCAGGGTCCATTCGAACATCCGAATCTGGTTTCCCTCCAACTGACGGCTTGGAGATTGAACGCTTGATTTTATCAAAGCGTGGGTTTTCAGATTCTGTAATAGATACTCTGATTCAGGCTAGAAAGCCTGTAACTAGAAAAATTTACCATAAAATATGGAAAAAATATATCTGTTGGTGTGAATCTAAAGGATTCCCATGGAACAAGATAAAAATTCCTAAGATTCTATCCTTTCTACAAGAAGGTTTGGAGAAAGGATTATCTGCAAGTTCTCTGAAGGGACAGATCTCTGCTTTATCTGTTTTACTTCACAAAAGACTGGCAGCTGTGCCAGATGTTCAAGCATTTGTTCAGGCTCTGGTTAGGATCAAGCCTGTTTACAGACCTTTGACTCCTCCCTGGAGTCTAAATCTAGTTCTTTCAGTTCTTCAAGGGGTTCCGTTTGAACCCTTACATTCCGTAGATATTAAGTTATTATCTTGGAAAGTTTTTTTTTGGTTGCAATTTCTTCTGCTAGAAGAGTTTCAGAGTTATCTGCTCTGCAGTGTTCTCCGCCCTATCTGGTGTTCCATGCAGATAAGGTGGTTTTGCGTACTAAGCCTGGTTTTCTTCCGAAAGTTGTTTCCAACAAAAATATTAACCAGGAGATAGTTGTACCTTCTTTGTGTCCGAATCCAGTTTCAAAGAAGGAACGTTTGTTACACAATTTGGACGTAGTCCGTGCTCTAAAATTCTATTTAGAGGCTACTAAAGATTTCAGACAAACATCTTCCTTGTTTGTTGTTTATTCTGGTAAAAGGAGAGGTCAAAAAGCGACTTCTACCTCTCTTTCCTTTTGGCTTAAAAGCATTATCCGATTGGCTTATGAGACTGCCGGACGGCAGCCTCCTGAAAGAATCACAGCTCACTCCACTAGGGCTGTGGCTTCCACATGGGCCTTCAAGAATGAGGCTTCTGTTGACCAGATATGTAAGGCAGCGACTTGGTCTTCACTGCACACTTTTGCCAAATTTTACAAATTTGATACTTTTGCTTCTTCGGAGGCTATTTTTGGGAGAAAGGTTTTGCAAGCCGTGGTGCCTTCCATTTAGGTGACCTGATTTGCTCCCTCCCTTCATCCGTGTCCTAAAGCTTTGGTATTGGTTCCCACAAGTAAGGATGACGCCGTGGACCGGACACACCAATGTTGGAGAAAACAGAATTTATGCTTACCTGATAAATTACTTTCTCCAACGGTGTGTCCGGTCCACGGCCCGCCCTGGTTTTTTAATCAGGTCTGATGAATTATTTTCTCTAACTACAGTCACCACGGTATCATATGGTTTCTCCTATATATATTTCCTCCTGTCCGTCGGTCGAATGACTGGGGTGGGCGGAGCCTAGAAGGGATCATGTGACCAGCTTTGCTGGGACTCTTTGCCATTTCCTGTTGGGGAAGAGAATATCCCACAAGTAAGGATGACGCCGTGGACCGGACACACCGTTGGAGAAAGTAATTTATCAGGTAAGCATAAATTCTGTTTCCCTTGATGTTCAAATATAAAATGCTTAGCTGCCCCTGTAGTTGTTCTTCCATTATCTATATTGTTAAGGTGCTCCCTAACAAAATCCAGAAGGCTTCTTTTTAAAAAAGATCTTGTATTCGGTTACCACCCCTTGGTTTTCTATTTACCAAATCAATTGGCATCCAATTGAAAGAGCTTGTATTCCCTTGATGGTCAAGAGCGATATTTCATATTGAATTTATTTAAACTGTGGTAAACAAATATCTGAGATAGACTTAATTAACAACTGCATATCATTTGGGTTAATTTGAGTGTTACTGCTACCAGTACTTGTATCAAATGAAGTTTCTTTACTACCTCTTGACTTTTTGTCCTTGCTTCTAGCAGACATCCCTGGAGATTTATTCTTGTTATGTGACAAGTATTTATCCATAAAAAAAACAGTGCAATATGTTATAGTGAAGTAGTGAGAGAGAGAAAAAAAAAGAAGTGCTTCAGCTCTGTATATCTTGTGACAAACCCTACCCCCTCTCCCTTCCCTAATACCCCCAAAAAAAAAAAACTGTGACTTTTGTGTTATAAGACCAGGGAAGACCGCTCAGACTCAAAAATTTAACTTTAATGAGATGTTTTACCCATAAACAGAGTACATCTTCTGGTAATACAAGTTGTAAATTTTGTTTAACTATTTTTGTGACTTGCTGAAAAACCAATATGTTCTTAATTCCCCCCTTTCTCCACATTGGTATTACTTACAGGTTACCCTTCATAAAATGCTTTAAGCATCTTTACCATTAATACTGTGGGGACAATATTTAAGTGGATCTTCCTTCTATCTATCACATAGACTGTTTCTACATAGATAAACACCATCAATGACTTATAATTGAACCAAAACAGCATGCATTTAACATCAAGAACACAATTCCAGGTTTTAAGTGAACAATTATCATATGCAGTTTTTCCCTGCGCCTTCTTGACTTTCAGCTTAAAGTCTCAGATAACTGGAAACAGGTGTTATACAGTGGTAATAACGGCTGTATTCAACTGAGGCTATCGAATAAAAATAGAAAACTGCTAATATTATGTGTAGCTGTTAACAGGAAAGCTATACTTTCCAAATAGCTTCAAAAAATTATATTCCACAAAAAAAACAGAGGTTAGGATTTTTCCAGCAACAAATAAAACACACAATTTCCGTCAACATCCCTTAGTAGGATACTTTCTCTGCCAATCGACCTTCCATGCAGTAATAATAGTAAAGTTCCATATCTACTTTCTAGTCTTCAGCCCTCATTGGTAATCTTCACTAGGTACACTTTATTTGCTCCTTTTGAGGACATAACAGGAAGAAATTTAGCCACCTATATCCCCAACACGCAGACTCCCCTAGACTCCACCAACCATATGAGGGCCCTTTATTCAGTATTCCTGAGTATGCCTAATGCTGACATCATATAAACAAAATAATTTTCAAAAGATGCTGCTGTATGGTATGATCATGCAGCAATATGAAAAAAAAAGTTCCATCTCAGATTTTCTAATCTTCAACCCTCATAAGTATTCTTCACTAGGTACTCTTTAACTGCTCCTTTTGGGAAGTTAAAGTGGTGCGATTAAACACACTTTTAATTCCCAAGAAGCAGACTCCCCCTAGACTCCACCAACTTTATGAGGGTCCTTTAGGCAAAGATCTAAAGTATACATAATGCCAACAATATAGATACACAATAACTTCCTGAGGTACTGCTGTGTATTTGGGTCATACAGCAATATGTCCAGTGTTTTATACAGATTAGTCCCAATGTACAAAAACCTCCCTTTACCAGGGTGCACACTCCTTTTTTATTTTTTTTGGGCCCCCTTATCTAGGGTGTATTAAGACCTAGCCCTATTTATATTTATATCTTCCTAGGAAGGGGAGCGTACTCACATTTGATGTCTCTGTATTTTTACAAGTTTTTATCCTTCCTTCTTTATGGGGCTCCAGTCACCACAGTTCCAGGTAGCTTCAGGTCTTGTTTGGCCAGCTGATACATCTGACCGTTTGCAGTGTGTATGTTATACCGCTCCTGATGTCTCTATGCACGATCGTCTTGCGCTATGGTATCCGGTCGGGAAAAATATATCTCCCCATTTCCCTCCTCGATTGTCCCCCCTACTGCACGGGGTTCCAGGCGTACTTCAACCCAAACACCAAGGATAAGCAAGGCTGGCGTTTTTTCGTGCTTAGCGCGAGTGCAGCTCCTCTCTCCTGCGTCAACTCTGCCCACCGGATATCCGACATCTTATTCATAAATCTATCTCTGTGTTAATGTGTAGCAAGCAATTCTTTTTAATTCACTTCTATTATCAATATTGCTTTGTTCTCGTAGTATATTTTATTAAAGAGTAAAATCTAGGTAGGCTCAAGATATTGAAGATTAATTATTAATTTTTGGAATATAATATTTATATTATTATTAATAATAATAATACGTTTATGAAAGAATTTGCTTGTGAAAAGACAGCTTAAATATAACAACTTTTATTTAGTCACAGCACCCAAAATCTTAGATCACACGATACAACATTCTAAGTTTCCTTATTTGGTACCAATACAATGAGTTACATTAAATACATTACATAAAACACATTGACATAACTGCATACAATTTCTTACATCAAATGCAAACAGACATGAAAACAACCTTATAGCTTTAAAGTAAGTGCATAATATAATTACCTCTCCTGCCTTCTCTTCTTCTCTTCTCTTTTCTTAACTCCCCCTACTATCCCTACATCTTATATACCTTTAAATGATAAGCCTCTTCAGCTAATACTTCCCAAAATGGATAATGGGGGATGCTTGGTATTATTTTGGGTTGGCTAAAATTGTGATTGGTTCATCATAATAGCTGAATGTATATTTTTGTTTCTACAGTAATTTGTATCTCTTACCTATTTCTGTATGCTATTTCTGACTGTTGGACAGCTGCTTAAAAGAACACCAGTTGGGCTATTAGTTCCTGTCATGGCTTTTTAACTAAACGATTTTAACTAAATTAATGTATTGATATATTCCTGTACATGGACAGGTGTGTCCTTGAGAAACTTTCAGCAAGCTGAAAATTTTGTAGTTACATCACACACACACACATATATATATATATATATATATACATATACACACAAATGCATATATATAATTTGATCATATTTAGCAAACTACTCATATTGTAACATTCGCACCCTTGTGCCATGGAAATTTTTGATAGGTCACACCTTATGAGAGTAATTGCTTGTACCTTAACTGTAAACATCCTAAATTATTATTTATTTATTAGTTTCGCTATCTAAATTATTAAAATAAAATTACAAAACTAACAATGATCTATTTTATATATATATAAAAAACCAATAGTTATGTGTTCATGTGAGGTGAAGCATAATTTAGCATACACAACACTGGACACTGGACACAACAGACCTATATAGGCCTTTTCTCATGTTTGGCAAAACACTTTAGCTTCTGTAATACTTCGTCATAAGTCATGGACCATGGCACCTGGAAATATGGTAATGTTCTTTTCTTCCTTTTGTTTTTGCAAAGGCTTTCGCTTCTTGATGATGTCTGTAATCACCCACAGAGTCACAGAGGCTCTTTCTCACTGTTCGCAGAAACAACTAAACTTCTGTAATCCTCTTACAATTCATAAAGCATGACACCTGGAAAGTTGTAAATGTCCCTTTTACTTTTCAGAAAGCTTTTCTCCTTGATGACTTCTGTGGTTTCACAGAGGCTCTTGTTGATGCAGCAATTATATTGGAAACTTCTCTCACCTACAGTTGGTCTGGGCTTTTCTTCTAAGCCTTTTCCAGCTAATATGCTTCCCTCTTGTGCAGATGGTGAGGACTTTGATTTGCAGGGCAGCATCCTTTTGAAACACTCTCTTACTTTTGGCATTTGCAGTCATCTTTTTGAGTAGCTTATTACTTGTTGCTGGCAGTAGACTTATCTCTGGTCTGTGGGTTTCTTGTTGTCACTGCTGGCAGTACACTACTCTCTGATCTGGACTGAGGGTTTCTTCTTGTCACCATTGTGAAGGCTGAAGGATGAGTATCTACTGTCAAAATAGTGGAAAACTTGTGAGAAATCTTTTTTCTTTATCAGCAAAAGATTGAGGATTATATATGAATGTGGTGTCAGTGTCTATGTGGCCAGATGTTAGGGTAGAAAAACCCTAAATTTATCTCCTGAGAATTTCCGAGTCACAGTCACCTCATTCCTAATTTAGGATGAACAGAACACCATTTAGTACTCTACAGAAACTGTATAAATCAAACACATACATTCATGCATATATCCTGTACCTAAGATAGACACCAGTTAAATAGCTACAATAGAGGCTATTTAATACCTACACTAATATCCCAGGCATCTACATATATCTTTTTTTTCTAAAGTGGGAATTATTGCATCTATAACACTGACTGATTTCCATTACATATAATTGCCATATATATTCAGCAGTTACTGAGAAATACCAGGTAAATAGCTAACCATGAATTAACAGGACTGTAGCAATGATGATTTAAAAGGATACCCCTCTTGAATTAAATAAGCAAGAAATAACTACCAATTTTAAAACTATGTGGTTTAATTATTTTATCTTAGGATCTAAAAAGTCTAAAGATAAAATAATAATCTGCAAATTTAGACTATTATACTATGGGGTATATCATTCTGCTTAGTTTACCTGAGTCCTGTTAGTACCTATTTCGGTTTTACATGGAATAGTATGATGAACAATGTAATCCTGCAGGAGTATACTATGGTACCATATACATTTTGTAAAAATATACATTTACATATAGGAACAGTAGTTTAATAATCATAGATATGTGAGAGTTTTCAGTAAATGCTGGAACAAGGATTAATTGACTCATTGTAAAGGTACTTGTTAGTAACCTTTATATGGTTATGTTCTATTACAAACTAAATTATAGCAATCATCTTTAGTTCTGTTATTTTAAGATGGAGATTCTATAGATGCCATTGTGCCTCTGGTATCTGATGTCAGTCATGGCTCTGCTTTCTGCTTTTGGTATCCGTCATTCCTTTTTGTAATACCTGTAAAACAAAAAAGTATAAAAATGTAAATCTACATATAATATATACATAAAAACTAACTTGGGCTTTGGTCTGTCCTGTAATCTGTTTTTAACAAAATAAAATGGTGTTTGAATGACCTAAAGTTTACAATACTCAATTCATGGTACATACTATTTTGTTCTTAACGTTTTGTTAGCAAATAAGAGTGCCCAAATGGGAACACTCTGTTTTCAAGCAAGTGACTCTCTCCCCCCCCTTGGTGCACGATTGTTGCTTAAAACAATTTTCTTTAAAGAAATGGGGGATAGCTAAATATTTTTGGGACCAAATGGGTATATTACCATCAGGGATGACACAAATATCAATGCACTCACCGTAGTTGAAGACATACTTTCCTATTTCCTTATGTGCCATAGATGAGTAGTTTGCGGTACCTCTGGCTGCTGTTTAATTCCATTTCCTGAGTGTTTTTCCTGTGGAGACTGAAACACACTTTCTATGGATGACAGCTTAGTGAGAATGATCCTATAGTTCTGCATTTAATTCTGGGTGACCCATGTGATACATCCAAGCTCCATGTGTAATTTTGTTTATCCAAAGAATGTAGCAAAAATACCCTTCCAAGTGTGGATAGTTGTTTACACAGCATCAGTGTAAACCATTAAACTGTGTCCATTATGTTAGCCCATTTGTTGCTCTTTAAATCATTTTTTAAAGCATTTAGCTCTAGAGGATTTGACATGTCTAGGCCTTTTTCTGGTGGACCATTTGCATTTTTTAAATTTGCAAAATTAGAGTTAGTTTAGATACTTGCTCCTGATTGTATGGGAATTTAGCTCGCAGAACAGTGGCTGATTTTGATATGTTAGCACTAGGAATATTTATAGATTCCACCGATTTACCCACAACCATGAGTGTTTTAGGGATTGTGTGTCAAAGGTTTGAAAATTAGTCAGGCATGCTGTTAGTTGTTTCACACTTATATTTTGTAATTGTGTATTTTGACCACCAGTAGGAGGACACACAGATATTACAACAGCAGTAGATTTATTTATGTTATTAAATTCTCCATTGCCACTATATACTGTATCCATAATAATGGAACAGTCCCATGTGAGTTTGCTATGAGCTTTACTTGTGGCAAGGGGTAAATCATAGCTGAATTGGCTAGATTACATGCAGTCCTCACTACTCCTTACTGTAGCATTATTGTCTGTTAAACATGCAAATGTGAAGGTAGAGGAATCATCATTATTTTTAGCACAAATAACTGAAGTGCCTTGCTGTAGCATATTAAAGCAGTTGGAATTTTCAGCAGAATTCCCCAATTTAATATTTTCCAATTAATTTTGAACCATAGAATATGCATTACATATGCGATCCTTTTCTTTTTCTGTTTCAAATAATTTTCCTTTGCAAATCTCTAATTCTTTTTCTGCATTTAAGCAGTTTTTATCACTCTCCTGTTTGGATTTGTTAATTTCACAATTGAGGGATGTTAGAGATTGCACTTGAGTTTCTAATTTGTCAATCTCTTTTTCTTTTTTGTTTATTATATTTTTGGAACTTTGCAGTTCATTTTCAATGTTTCTATTTTGTCATTCATTGCCAAGCATGCTGTAAAGATACTTGCAACTGCTTTTCCTTTTGTCTCTTTGGACTTTTGTGAGATAGTAATCTCTTTTTCAAATAAATCCTGGAAATATGTCCAGGGATTGGATTCTCTTTGTCATAAACATCACAAGCATAATCATTACTTTTATGGCTTGTGATGTAAGTAGCTACCAATCTTTCCAAAGCAGATAATGTATCCATCTTGAGAAAAAAACTTAACACAAAATTAATTGATTCCCTTTTTCTTTATGTTTGTATATCCTCCCCAGTAAGTTGGCCGGCACTTAAAGGTTCTTCTAATATACTTATCTTCTTTAAAATATTATTTGGGAAATTTTATTTTTCAGTGTATATCCTCTCCCTAATGTCGTAAGGGTTACTCTAATCATACACTTTTTAAACAAAGAACTATATCGTGATTGTGTTAGCGTGGGGTAGGTTTTTAAATCCTTTCCATCACCTCAGATCCTATCCCTGTTAGGTTTTCTTCCTTGCCAGAGTTAGGTGTTGTTAAAAATTATGCTGCATTTTTCACAGACACAATTATTTATTAGAACAGTTTCAAAACAGCAAATCACACAATATACAATATATGGGAAAAACCATAGCTGGAAATTGTGGTCAATGAATTATTATTTCTTTTGGATTTAACTTAATGTGATAAGTCTTCTTATATAGTTACCTTATATATAGATTTAGATAACTACATACATATATTAATGCAATAGTAATTGTTATATTTCAAGGTGGCAATTTAGCTACGTCCACAAGATTTTAACTATTTATTTACATAGCTTCATGTGGCTCATTGAAAAAATTAACAATTCAATACTAATTAATCCAGAAGTATATACTTACAGTACATGACGATGCATGATATAACTATATCAATTCTGGCTTATTGTTTTAATTAGAGGGGCCACAATACAAAATATCTATAGAATGGGACTAGATATTCTTATATCAAATAAACATGTGCAGTTTACAAGTAAAATGACTAGAATTTTATTCTGCACAAATGTGTGACTATTGCATAAACATATATAAATGTATATTTAAACCCAAATAAATACTGTATTAAAATAAATATTATAACCAAATTTAATCTATGAGGATTCTTTGAATAGAAGTAATCGTTCCAAAAAGATATAATTTACTATTTGAACAATAAGCAGAATATGCTATAATTCTGTTACTGGTGATGACTGAAATAGCCTAACACATCTAAAAGCCTCATCATATGTATAAAACATACATGCCAGATCTTATACCTTAATGGAGACAACAAGTTCTATTACCTTTGCGGTCGCCAATTATTGAAGATTAATTATTAATTTTTGGAATATAATATTTATATTAATAATAATAATAATAATTTATGAAAGAATTTGCTTGTGAGAAAGACAGCTTAATATAACAGCTTTAATTTAGTCACAGCACCCAAAATCTTAGATCACACGATACAACATTCTAAGTTTCCTTATTTGGTACCAATACGAGTTACTTTAAATTCATTACATAAAACACATTGACATAACTACATACAATTTCTTACATCAAATGCAAACAGACATGAAAACACCTTATAGCTATAAAGTAAGTAAGTGCATAATATAATTACCTCTCCTGCCTTCTCCTCTTCTCTTAACTCCCCCTCCTATCCCTACATCTTATATACCTTTAAATGATAAGCCTCTTCAGCTAATACTTCCCAAAATGGATAATGGGGGATGCTTGGTATTATTTTGGGTTGGCTAAAACTGTGATTGGTTCATCATAATAGCTGAATGTATATTTTTGTCTCTAAAGTAACTTGTATCTCTTACCTATTTCTGTATGCTATTTCTGACTGTTGGACAGCTGCTTAAAAGAACACCAGTTGGGCTATTAGTTCCTGTCATGGCTTTTTAACTAAACTATTTTAACTAAATTAATTTATTGCTATATTCCTGTACATGGACAGGTGTGTCCTTGAGAAACTTTCAGCAAGCTGAAAATTTAGTAGTTACATCACACACACACACATATATACATACACACACAAATACATATATATAATTTGATCATATTTAGCAAATTACTCATATTGTAACAAAGAGCTCAGGAGTATATATAAAAAGTAAATACTGTTATTAAAATTTTAATAAATAAAGTTATAAACAATAGTGTGTGTGTGTGTTTTTTGTAAACTCTTGAAAATAAAATAAGAAGGGTTTATCCTCTTATAAATGGGGGACTTTGGGTATAGTTATATAACTTTGATGTGCACGTAGGGGCTCCCATGAGCCTCTACTCAAATAAATGCTCATTTTTTTTCATGCCATGTGATCACCTTGCTATTAAAACCTATAGATATTTTTTTTTTTTTTAAAGAGGGGCTTTTAGAGTTTAAAATAAGGGATCTTGGCGGGCTATAAGCCTTTATGATGGGCTGTTTTACTTTATTTTTTAAAAATGTGTGGCATTATAGGCCCAAGTTGCACACCATTAGGGGAGCTGAGACCAAGGGATTTGAATACTTACACCCATCCAGCTCCCTTAAGCTCTTCTATCCACTCCCTAGTCTCCAGGGTGATGATGTCATCACGCATCATAAATGCTGGATAGCTGAGGCGATGCAGAAACCCCAGCCTTTAACTGCAGAGGAGGGGCCATGATCACGCCCCCCCCCCCAGATGACGACACATGGTTGTTATTCGCAGATAAGGTTTTGAGTAGATGAACATCTGCAGTTAAAGGGACACTAAAGTCAAAATGTAAGTTTTGTGATTAAGATTGAGCACGAGGAAGGGAAGAACTCTCTCACTCAGGCCATCACTACTATGCTGATTTTATCCTCAATTTGCAAAATATGTACCACAATTTTATCCAAGTGGTGCGCATCAGTAGAGATGTGGGACAATCTGAGGGGCAGACTGTACTAAATCAGGACAACACAGGACACCAGAAAAAATTTGGGGACAGAGGGATAGTCCCAGACAATTTGTAATGGATGATCACCTTAACGATAAGGTTTATAAAATGATGCTGTTCAGCTCTGTGTGTTTGAAAAGAAGTTGGCCATCACTTTTGTAGGTCAACAAGGACTGTGCCTAGGCCACCAAGATTTGGGTGGTCAGCAAATTTTGAGTGGAAGCTTTATGACATGATGGTTTCCCGCATGTATGTTCTCCAAATGTTATATTAAAAAGGGACAGTAAAGTCAAAATTGAACTTTCATGATTCAGACAGAGGATGCAAGATTAAACAATTTTCCAGTTTACTTATTTGACCTCATTTTCTTTGTTCTCTTAGTATACTTTGTTAAAAAGCATACATAGGTGGCCTCAGGAACAGCAATGCACTACTGGAAACTAGTTGCTGATTAGCGGCTGCACATTTATGCCTCTTTTCACTGGCTCACGGTGTTCTCATTGGTATGTTGCTTCTCCTTCAACAAAGGATACCAAGAGAAAGAAACACATTTGACAATGTAAGTATATTGAAAAGCTGATTAAAATTGTAAGTTCTGTCTACATCATGAAAGGAAACTTTTGGGTTTTATGCTTTTTTAATTAATTATAAAAAAATCAATGCTCTCTATGTGACTAGTGGAGGGTACACAAGTCCTACATTTGACAATGGTCTCTCTTTTTTTTTTTTTTAAAGAAATAAAGGGCTACATTTAGCCACCAATCAGCAAGTGCTACCCAGGTTCTAAACCAAAAATGGGCTGGCTCCTAAACTTACATTACTGTTTAAAGATACCAAGAGAAAAAGAAAATTTGTTAATAGGAGTAAAATAGAAAGTTGCTTAAAATTGCATGCTCTATCTGAATCATGAAAGGAAAAAAAAACTTGGGTTTCATATCCCTTTAATCTGTTCCCAATGAACTGTTATATCAGCTGGAAGGAATAAATGTATTGGAAGTTGCTCGATTAAATGTATTCTTGTACTTGAAACAGTGTGGGGGGTTTAATTGAATCCCAGTAAATAGCTAATGATTTCACTAAATACTTCCAGGCAGCTTGCCACTGAGCTACTCCACAAAATGTGCCACACCCTAACTAATACCACCGAAGGCATTAATCTTTTGTACTTAGGCTGTAATATATCTCTGCTCTCACCACCATAAATCCTTGTAACACAGAAAATGTGAAGGTTGTGACAAACTAGTTGATGGTGACACAGTAGTTTACAGTGAGTGTCAAATAAATAATTGCCATCTTTAAATAAAGATCAGTTCACTAATCTGAAAAGAAAGAAAAATTATATTTTTTTTCTGAGATTTGTGATATTTCTTCTCTGCAACCTTTGCACTAACAGGCCAATACTTTCTTGCAAGCTCATAAAATCAGTTTCAAATATATGTTTACAGTTTAAAGTATATATATATACATACACACTTTAAACTGTATATCTATCTATCTATCTATCTATCTATCTATCTATCTATCTATCTATATATATATATATATATATATATATATATATATATATATATATATATACACAGGGAGTGCAGAATTATTAGGCAAGTTGTATTTTTGAGGATTCATTTTATTATTGAACAACAACCATGTTCTCAATGAACCCAAAAAACTCATTAATATCAAAGCTGAATAGTTTTGGAAGTAGTTTTTAGTTTGTTTTTAGTTGTAGCTATTTTAGGGGGATATCTGTGTGTGCAGGTGACTATAACTGTGCATAATTATTAGGCAACTTAACAAAAAACAAATATATACCCATTTCAATTATTTATTTTTACCAGTGAAACCAATATAACATCTCAACATTCACAAATATACATTTCTGACATTCAAAAACAAATCAGTGACCAATATAGCCACCTTTCTTTGCAAGGGACACTCAAAAGCCTGCCATCCATGGATTCTGTCAGTGTTTTGATCTGTTCACCATCAACATTGCGTGCAGCAGCAACCACAGCCTCCCAGACACTGTTCAGAGAGGTGTACTGTTTTCCCTCCTTGTAAATCTCACATTTGATGATGGACCACAGGTTCTCAATGGGGTTCAGATCAGGTGAACAAGGAGGCCATGTCATTAGATTTTCTTATTTTATACCCTTTCTTGCCAGCCACGCTGTGGAGTTCTTGGACGCGTGTGATGGAGCATTGTCCTGCATGAAAATCATGTTTTTTTTGAAGGATGCAGACTTCTTCCTGTACCACTGCTTGAAGAAGGTGTCTTCCAGAAACTGGCAGTAGGACTGGGAGTTGAGCTTGACTCCATCCTCAACCCGAAAAGGCCCCACAAGCTCATCTTTGATGATACCAGCCCAAACCAGTACTCCACCTCCACCTTGCTGGCGTCTGAGTCGGACTGGAGCTCTCTGCCCTTTACCAATCCAGCCACGGGCCCATCCATCTGGCCCATCAAGACTCACTCTCATTTCATCAGTCCATAAAACCTTAGAAAAATCAGTCTTGAGATATTTCTTGGCCCAGTCTTGACGTTTCAGCTAGTGTGTCTTGTTCAGCGGTGGTCGTCTTTCAGGCTTTCTTACCTTGGCCATGTCTCTGAGTATTGCACACCTTGTGCTTTTGGGCACTCCAGTGATGTTGCAGCTCTGAAATATGGCCAAACTGGTGGCAAGTGGCATCTTGGCAGCTGCACGCTTGACTTTTCTCAGTTCATGGGCAGTTATTTTGCGCCTTGGTTTTTCCACACGCTTCTTGCGACCCTGTTGACTATTTTGAATTAAACGCTTGATTGTTCGATGATCACGCTTCAGAAGCTTTGCAATTTTAAGAGTGCTGCATCCCTCTGCAAGATATCTCACTATTTTTGACTTTTCTGAGCCTGTCAAGTCCTTCTTTTGACCCATTTTGCCAAAGGAAAGGAAGTTGCCTAATAATTATGCACACCTGATATAGGGTGTTGATGTCATTAGACCACACCCCTTCTCATTACAGAGATGCACATCACCTAATATGCTTAATTGGTAGTAGGCTTTCGAGCCTATACAGCTTGGAGTAAGACAACATGCATAAAGAGGATGATGTGGTCAAAATACTCATTTGCCTAATAATTCTGCACTCCCTGTATATATACTTTTTTTCATCCCAGTTTCTTTCAGTAACATTAGTTGGCAAGTTTAACACCAATTTAGAAAATGAGATTTAAACTGTTAGCATCACAGCTGTCAAATGAATAATAGCTGAAGGTTTTAAAGAGCAGATAATCATGTAATCATGTTTAAATTGCCCCTGACATGAAAGACAGGATTAAGAATTGTTACTCTTTGTTCCTATTTGTATTGAGAACAAAATGGAAGAAAAAAATGTGCAAAAGAATCAACATTTTTGCAAGATTTAGTGAATGCATTTTTTTATAAGGTAAACACTTTCCTAGTTGCATTCCTTGAAAGAAAGTATTTAACTTTGATTACATAAAATGTGTCTCTTTTCTGACTTCTTTTTACTTATCAGTATTCCAACATACTATTCTAAGTGGGATGTGTGTTTTTTATCATCCTCTCTCATTAATCCGAAAGTTGTGCATGTCAGAAAAACTCATTACAGAGTCTCACGTCATTAGCTAAAACTGCACTTTAATAATCACAGTTTGTCCATCTCTGCAAATATTTGATTTCTAATTCAGATCTATTTATTGCCTGATCCCAAGTTCATGACAATGTCTGCAGAATTGTTAGAGTTAATCTTTTTTTTTTTTTTCTGCAGTGCCTTCCTCTGTTTTCCAGAGGGAGGAGCACCCAGGATCTCACTGTGAAACGCCAGTTACATTTTGGACTGGGCAGATTGCTTCTAGCTTCATTTGTCAGTGATAGGGAAACACTCACAGCCTTTAGCACATGACTGTTCAGAACCACCCTGCAGCCTAGGGCAGTATTCAGGAATGAGGAGGAGAGACAGCAACAGATCCTTCCCATATGCACAACCCTCCCTGCCTATGCAAAATGATTTTGTCTGTTCACTGCACTACTAAGCAAAGGCAGAACTGAACACAGAAGAACCATCTGAAAGAAGCTTTCAGTGCTCGTGCTTTTACATTATTCCTAGATGTGTAATTCAAGACACTGTGACTAAAGGCTTCTTTTCTTGTGGAAGAGACCTGGAGCAAATATTTGCTTTAATTATGAGCACATTTTAAATTAAATGCAACAAGATGCTTTGAAGAATGCAAATATTTTTTTTATTTTTTTTCTTCTTTAAATTCTTCAGATTTTATTTGGGGGAATTTTCAACCAGGAAACTTGCTGTCATATCACTAGAAATTAATTAGATAGTAATTTTACCATAAACATGATCATTTTTCAGTCTTCTGCAGTTAGGTGTCTTTAGATTTTAAGTGAACAAAAAGGCCTTACTGCAAAGTTGGTCCAGAGTTGGAGACCTGAAGTATTATCCAAAAATACAGATTTATATCACAAATGGAACTGTAAAAGAAGAAAAGTCCTAACAAATATTTTAGTCTTTCCACATTTTCCGGGTTTTGGTAAAACTTGTAAGTTGGTCATCACTCCTGAAAAAGAAGAAGATATAATATAAAGTTTTGGAAGAGGGTTGTGTCTCTTACGGAACAATGAGTCGCTCGGCAATCTCTTCATTTGTTGCCATCAAAGAAGGAGATTTGGAGAAGCGTAGTGATAGCTTCCTTCAGCTATGGAAGAAGAGAAGGTGCGTGTTGACTGCTGAGGGTCTACACTTGTACACAGACCCTCGAAAACGAGGTAAGGCAAAGGTTTTACGCTTTGACTCGCTTGCAAAACTGGAATGTGTAGAGAGGAAAGGCGAGCGAGTCTACTTTACCCTAGTGACAATGGAAGGGCAAGAGATTGACTTCCGCTGCAGGGAACGCAGCCGCTGGAATGCAGAGATAACTCTAGCCTTGGTGGGCTTCCAAAACAGAAAAGCTGTGCAAGAGCTCAGAGCGCGCAAAGAACATCAGGCCAGAGACATGGGAGATCGTTTAAGGAGCTGGGGACCATGAATGTGACCAACAGATAAATGCAAACATAGGTAAGTAATGGTGTTCTGGTAGTCCGTAAACTCTGTTCGGTATAAATGATATATTTTATTTCTTTTTAGGAATTAGTAAGTGCAGTACAACGCACAACTGACAGGTACCATATATTGCTCATAGTAATATGCAGCTGAATGCTTAATATCTGAGATTTAATAACACCTTTTTTTTAATCCCATTTGCTGACAAATCCTTTTAAGAGAGAGAGGTTAGCATCATGTTGCTTTGTCATATTACAAAAGGATTATGGCCCTCCCTGCTTAGAAGAGTCCATGATGCTTTCATCTCAGAATTTGAATCATTTTGCATGCAATGCCCCAATTACACTTTGAGTTGCAACTACAGCTTTTACATAATAGTGAATGGCAAATCAAGCTGAACCAGCTTATAATGATTTAAATGTATTTATAATTACTCTTATGACAATCTCCTACTAAAGCCACTTATATGGAGGCTTGCTGTACAAAACAGATTTTTCTATAATACTTTGTCCAGGTCTGTTACCAAGGTGATTTTAGTACCAGTAGATTCTACATTTTTTTGTCACAACATTTTCAGTAATCTCTTTTGTCCAATTGAATACTAATAAACAATTTCCCGCATATGTATAACAATATCTTCTCTTTCGTTTACATATTTATATTTTATTAATTAACAAATTGCTATGACTACCACAGACAAATGATTAAGAAGCTACATATTAAATAAATACAATCATTTTAGAGAACTGGCTCCAAGGACCATGCTTTCTGGAAAGCATGGAAAGACTACAATGCTGAGAGTTGAAGTGCAGGAAAAGCTGAAAAAAATACATAATTAAAGGGACATTGTACACTTGATTTTTTTTGCTTAACTGTTTTGTAGATGATCCATTTATATAGCCCATCTGGGAGTGTTTTTGTAAAAATGTATAGCTTTGCTTATTTTTTTAGAACATTGTTAGATTCCTAACCATGTTCCACAGTGTCAGATGTATACACTAATTTACAGACTCCTGCTTGTTATCTTTTTTTTTCATATGCGGGGAGGGGGGGTGTCTGCTTGTCTTGTTTTCCCAGCCCCTTTCAGTCAGTGTCCCAGCCTAACCTCATCAACAGTGCTAAACTGTGAGCTTCTAAGTAAGTTTTATACTGGATGTTTATATCAGTATCTGTGCATATTCTTTATAGTAGTGTCTATTACATGCGGTTATATGAAAATGGGTTCAAATAAAAAATAAGCAGTCTGCCAGAAACGAACAACAGCTCAGTGGCTTGGTCTATGGCCCCGTTACCAACTGGGATTAGCTTCTTTTTGCCCAATTATGTGAAAATTGGTTGGTGTATACTGTTCCTTTAAAGTACATTGCAAAGTAGTTTTAGTATGCATAATTAAATATTTATAGGGAATTTGTTTTTGAATTTTATATCCATTTAACTTTGTGTTTAACCCCTTCGTGTGCAGGTAAACTCAAATTTACACAGATATAAACATAAAATGCTCTAAAACATTATAATTGTGGGTTTTATGTCCCTTTAACTATGTATTTAAATGCCTTTGTGGAGGGATAAACTCATAATTACACACAAACATATGAAAATAAAAAGCTCTAAAAATTAGTGCTTTTTGTTAATGCAGTTTTAAAAACCGAGTACAAAGGAGTATACACACCTTAAAGCTTTGATTTAATTGCAATGCCTAAAAAAACACTTTATGCACAGTAAGGTCTAAAAAGGCGATTTATTTTGAAAATGGGTAGGTAATAAATATATGAGACCTGACCATTATAGTTTCAAAACAATGTTTAAGATACAAAATAATAATAATAAAAAAATGTAAATAAGTAAAATTCCATTTAAACGGACATTGTAATGTAAAAATTCCTTCTCCTTTAACTTGCTCTCAATGATCCATTGAGCCACTGTAGTTAATTCAATTATTTAAAAATAGCCTTTTTACCTTTTAAATTTGAAATAGTTGTTATTTCCTATTGAATTCACCGCCTGTGCTGAAAATATTAATACTGCAGTATCCTTATTAGAAAAGTGATGTAAACGAGAGTTAACCGCACAATAAACCTCAACCTCCCTATATGTGTGTGTGTGTGTTGGGGGGGGGGGGGGTTAGAGATAATTACTAAACATTTTGCTATCTCTCTAAGTATCAGAGTTTTTTTGTATAGGGGCCTTTGTATACATATGCATAGATAATATATGAATGTATGCTCACTTAAAGGGATACTAAACCCAAATATTTTCTTTCAGAGAATACAATTTTAAACAACATTCCAATTTACTTCTATTATCTAATTTGCTTCATTCTTTAGATATCCTTTATTGAAGAAATAGCAATGCACATGGGGGAGCCAATCCCACAAGTGATCTATGTGCAGCCACCAATCAGCAACTACTGAGCCTATCTAGATATGCTTTTCAGCAAAGTATGTCAAGAGAATTAAGCAAATGAGATAATAGAAGTAAATTAGAACGATGTTTAAAATGGCATACTCTTTTTAAATCACAAAAGAAAAAATTTGGGTTTCATGTCCCTTTAAAAGGGCTTGAGCACATTCCTGAGAAGAATTGTTTTTTGTTTCAATGAGCCAGCTATTTCAAATTAAAAAAATAAACTCAAATGAAACAATTCCCCATACATTCAATACTTTATATAACAAGTCATTGGAATGGAAATAAATTAAAGAGAAACCAATTTTTTAATACAGTGTCCCTTTCTAAAGTGTTTTTTCCCCCTCAAATCTGACAATATAGGATCTTAATATAAAACTGCAGTATATATGCATACCAGTTTTGAATGCCATAATTCAACCCTCTGGATGCCAACTAAGGCAGCAGAGTTTTCTTTGGCAGCCAAAGGGTTAATCGCTGCACTATTAACGAAGATTAGCACTAAATAATATATAGATATTGTGTACTTTTTTAAATGTATCTGCTTTCATTATGCTGCATGCATTGTTTGTTTAAAGCAGAATGGTCTCTTTAATATGATTAGTCTGTTGCCTACACTACTTGTTTCTCACCAAATGTTACCCAAATGTAAACAGTCATTTGCAGATCAGAGTATAAAATGTGTTTTTCTATTTTCTTTTCATTGGATCTACGCCAAATAATTATTCTGCAGCATTTTAGCAGTATGTGTAGTCTGCATAAAAGAAATTACTGCCAGAGGGATGAACAATATAATGATGCACCCCCACCCCTTGGCAGTATAAATGAAAAGGGAAAAAAAAATCTAGTTAATGCTATTGCCATAGTTACTATCAATTTGTGTGACCTGGATCCTTCCTCTATACTGGGAAGCTGTAAGCCATTTAGTAGCTTTTTTTTTTTTTTTTTGCTTTTTTCACTGGAGTAAAAAAAAAATGCAATTTTAATGACTTTTTTGCCATCTCTGGAAGGTTTGTGAATATTTTTTTTTCCAATTTGCTTCATTCTCTTGGTATCATTTATTAAAGGAATGAAGGAAAACAATGCACTACTGGGAGCTAGCTGAACACATTATTAAGCCAATGACAAGAGGCATATATGTGCAGCCACCAATCAGCAGCTTACTCCAAGCTCCAGATCCTACCTAGGTATGCTTTTCAACAAAGGATACTAAGAGAAAAAAATTTATGAATCATGAAAGAACATTTTTGTATTTCATGTCCCTTTAACCCCTTTACAACCAGCACCTTGAAAGTCTGCATGTGAGGCTAGCCAGCAGCAGTACAGTAACTGTCAAAAATGACAGGTACTGTGTATACAATTGATGTGACAGCCAGTCATAGTGATTGTATACTTAACCCCTTGAGTGCTAATGACAGCTCAGAGCTGTCATTAGCACTCAACTACCTTTTTTGCAATCTGGGGGTCCCCACACGCTCCTACCCTGGCGATCGGGCCTGCACAGTGACAGGCATCGCCGGGAATTCCCGTTACATGCAGTGACATCATGCGCAATGACGTGATGACGTCACTGTGCAACTTTATTTAAAATTGTCAATACAAAAGTAACCTTTCCAATGGTATAAGTCTTGGGGATCTGGGGGGAAAAATAAAAAAGTAAAAAAAAATGTTTTTTGAAAATAGTAAAAAACAGAAAAAAAAAATAATTTATGTAAGAATTTACCTGATAAATTAATTTCTTTCATATTGGTAAGAGTCCATGAGCTAGTGACGTATGGGATATACAATCCTACCAGGAGGGGCAAAGTTTCCCAAACCTCAAAATGCCTATAAATACACCCCTCACCACACCCACAATTCAGTTTAACGAATAGCCAAGAAGTGGGGTGAAAAAGAAAGGAGTAAAAAGCATCAACAAGGAATTGGAATAATTGTGCTTTATACAAAAAAATCATAACCACCATAAAAAGGGTGGGTCTCATGAACTCTTGCCAATATGAAAGAAATGAATTTATCAGGTAAATTCTTACATACATTATGTTTTCTTTCATGTAATTGGCAAGAGTCCATGAGCTAGTGACGTTTGGGATAGCAAATACCCAAGATTTGGAACTCCACACAAGAGTCACTAGAGAGGGAGGGATGAAAAATAAAGACAGCCAATTCCGCTGAAAAAAACTATTCCACAACCCAAATTAAAAGTTTTAATCTTATAATGAAAAAAACTGAAATTATAAGCAGAAGAATCAAACTGAAACAGCTGCCTGAAGAACTTTTCTACCAAAAACTGCTTCTGAAGAAGAAAAAACATCAAAATGGTAGAAGTTAGTAAATGTATGTAAAGAAGACCAAGTTGCTGCTTTGCAAATCTGATCAACAGAAGCTTCATTCTTAAAAGCCCAGGAAGTGGAAACTGACCTAGTAGAATGAGCCGTAATCCTCTGAGGCGGGGATTTACCCGACTCCAAATAAGCATGATGAATCAAAAGAAACAAAAAAAGAAAGGGCGCCTCCTAGTGTAGCCAGTATATATAAGGATAAATAGAATGAGATATAGATTTTGTACTCACATGTAGTGAAGGCAAAGATAATGCCTAGATAAGCAGTCTGGAAACTTATCAGTGTCCCAGTTGACTGTGCATTAGAATGCTAGGGCAGCTCCTCTTAGTAGATTTCCAAAATCATCTGAAAAGTAAGAAGATATACAGAGGGCGACTCAAAGTATAGAGCACACTGTAGTGCTAATGAAGCAAGCTGGGTATATTAAAAGTGGCCCAGCGCACATACCACTCCGGTGAAAGATGGTCCAATGTATTCAGAAGGTTCAGATAAAAAATTCAGGAGACTCCAGATATATATAAAAAACACTTTATATAAAAATATAACAGTGTACAATAAAAATCAGTAGAATTCGCTACGCGTTTCTCAGAGCTACCACTCTGTTTCCTCAGGCAAGTTATACTGATCTAAAACTGAAGTCTCCTATTTATACATCCTCAAATAAATTAAAACATTGGTCACACCCAATTTACCAATTACTTATGCAAATGTTGCTATGGTGACCTTCACAATACAAACTGACTTTTCTTGATACCAGTATGTGAATATATAACTCATTGTATGCATAGATCTACTTTAACATATACAGCTAGTATCAAAACAAGTATATAGCAGATATTACAATATATCTCATAAACATTTCGGAAGAAAACATATATAGTATGCACAATAGTGTTTCAGCAAAAAAACAAATACAGCACTCATATAGTTGGTTCATTAAATTTTCAGCAATCTCTCTTTATGAAAGTGAATGCACTATTTATTTCTATTTTATATGGTTAATAACTTCTTTATTTCCTGAGGATTTCTTTCCTCCCCTTTGTTCATAGTAGAAAGTCTAATTTATTTATTAATTAAAAGCATTAGCTAGTTTGTTTATATCATATATAAAGCTGTCAGCTTGTGGGTGTGTGTCATTAGCCTATCTCACACTTCCATATGTGTGGGTAATGGCTAGTGGGCGTGTATCATTTATCGCCGGTCTTTAAATACAATTCCTCAACTTTCTTCCTAATATATTCTTACCCCTTTTGACATGATCTCCTACAATAAACTGTTTAAATGTTATCTGAATTGTTGTATTGTGCATATCATAAGCTGATTTTATGAAGGGCTATGTCTATTTGTTTAAAGCTCCCTCTCTGATTTCACAATGTCCAATGTGTAGGTGATAATCCGTGGGCGTGTAGCATAAACCAATCACGCGTCACTATGTGTGTGAATCCCAGTTTATAGGCGTGTGTTTTCTATCGTTAAAAAAAAAAAAAAAAATAAATCAACTATTGTCTATTTATTTTTTTGGGATATGAACTGCTTTGCTATTATGATATATTTATATATAACCCTATGGCTATGTTCGAGATAGCATCAGCCAATTTGTGTAGCCCTTTGGTATTACTGCTCTGTGAAAGCATATCCTATCCTCACAGTATTCGTCAATTTTTACTGAATCATAACATTCAAAATAATGCCAGTCTCGTAATCATTGCGCTTCAATCGAATAGATGCATATACTCATATATTTTTATATATTGGTAACCTGTATAATGTATATAAATAAAACTATATATATATAAAAAAATATGAATTATAGTCTTCCATTTTTTGTGTGTGCTTTCTGTGCCCTAGTGAATAAATTAATAAATTGTTCTATATGAAAAGACATGTGAAAAAACATATAGAGGAAAATTATGGTTACTATATGCTATAAATAGTGATAATTAGTGAATTCTATGTGTGACTAGTGTTAAGTACTCTAACTATATCTTATTTTATGTAAATAAATATATATAAATAGATGTGCTATTATAAAAACCTATGTGACTAGAGTAATAATATATAAATAATATAACTATAATAATATTATGTGTATGACCATGAATATATCAATTCCTATGTGACTCATATGATTAAATGTGTATAGTGTGACAATGTTAAGTGTTTATAATTAATATAATAAATACTCTATGTGTATGAATATAGACAAATTGTATGTTTATAGTATTCTAAATATACATATCTCCATTAATGTGATTAAATGTGTTTTATAGTGATATGATGCTTGAATGATTGTAAGATGGATAGTAAATACTGAATATATTTTCAAGATGAAACATTACTGGTATATTAAGATATTTACTGGGTGGTGACCTCAGGTGATCTATACTTACATTCCTTCTAAATAATATATATCAATATCAATGAGGATATGATCCATTATATACACATTAATATTAAGTGCACTACTAATGTGAGAGAACAGATATGAAGCTTGTATAACAGAACCCTTAAATTAAAAGATAGAATGAACTGAATGTTTGTACTGGATTGATCTAAAAGGCTGCTGTATCAATTACTTCATTGAGGCCTTCTGGATGTAAAGATGAAAATCTATAGATCCAGAAGGTCTCCCTTTGACGAAGTTTAATCATTCTATTTTGGGAATTACTAGCAGTCACTACCTCGAGTGGGGTTATCTTCATAAGGCATTTGTTAGTGCCATGTGATGCTGTATGATGTCTAGAAGTACTGTATTTATCTAATCCTTTCACAATGCATCTGAGATGTTCAGACCATCTCTGTCTTATCATCCTGCAGGTGCGGCCTATATAATGTAGGCCACAGATGCAGGTGATACAATAGACCACATAAGTAGAACTGCATGTTATTTTTTGTGTTAATGTAAAAGTTTCCCCTGTGTTATTTACTTTGATACTCTTTTGTCCATTGATGGTATATTTACACATACTGCATCTATTTTTGTGACATCTGAAAAAGCCTATTTTTGCACCTTGAGTGCTATCTTGTATGTTTCCTCTATTGAATGGTGCATTTGTTTCCCTTTTGCACATCACTATCTTACTAGGTGCAAGTTTTTCCTTTATTGTTGGGGCTCTCCTAAAAGTGCATATTGGTTTCTCCCCTAAAATGGATCGCAGAACAGGGTCTTTCTTTAATAGTGTCCAATGTTTAGATAAGATCTTTCTAATCTCCCTATGGTTGTCGTTATATCTCGTAATGAATGTTGATTCATATCCTGAATCAAATGTAGATTCTTTCTTCTTTTTACTAGTGAATAATTCATGCCTATTTTGGGCACGTGCCCTATGGTAACTATGTTCAATGAGAGATGCAGGGTAATGTTTTTCTTTAAAACGATCTATGAGGGTCTGGCTTTGGATATCAAATGTATTGATATCTGTACAATTTCTTCGAATTCTTCGAAACTGACTGTATGGTATGTTTATTTTCCAACTGGAGTAATGGTTACTGTGATAGTCTAGTAAATTGTTGCTATCGACTGTTTTGAAAAAAGTGCATGATTCCACCTTATCATCTATGCCCCACATTAGGGAAACATCCAAAAAATCAATTTTATCTATTTGTACGTTCCATGTGAACTTAATCCCCATATTATTCATATTTAATTCATTCTGAAAGGCTGTCAGAGAATCCAATGGACCCTTCCATAAAAAAAGCAGATCATCTATATAACGGCCATAGAAGACCAGATTTTGCTCCCAGTTAGAATCATAGATGTAAATTGATTCAAAATAACCCATGAATAGGTTTGCGAAACTGGGAGCAACTATATGAGTGCTGTATTTGTTTTTTTGCTGAAACACTATTGTGCATACTATATATGTTTTCTTCCGAAATGTTTATGAGATATATTGTAATATCTGCTATATACTTGTTTTGATACTAGCTGTATATGTTAAAGTAGATCTATGCATACAATGAGTTATATATTCACATACTGGTATCAAGAAAAGTCAGTTTGTATTGTGAAGGTCACCATAGCAACATTTGCATAAGTAATTGGTAAATTGGGTGTGACCAATGTTTTAATTTATTTGAGGATGTATAAATAGGAGACTTCAGTTTTAGATCAGTATAACTTGCCTGAGGAAACAGAGTGGTAGCTCTGAGAAACGCGTAGCGAATTCTACTGATTTTTATTGTACACTGTTATATTTTTATATAAAGTGTTTTTTATATATATCTGGAGTCTCCTGAATTTTTTATCTGAACCTTCTGAATACATTGGACCATCTTTCACCGGAGTGGTATGTGCGCTGGGCCACTTTTAATATACCCAGCTTGCTTCATTAGCACTACAGTGTGCTCTATATGATGAATCAAAAGCTTTAACCAAGATGCCAAAGAAAAGGCAGAAGCCTTCTGACCTTTCCTAGAACCAGAAAAGATAACAAATAGATTAGAAGTCTTCCTAAAATCTTTAGTAGCTTCAACATAATATTTCAAAGCTCTTACCATATCCAAAGAATGTAAACATCTCTCCAAAGAATTCTTAGGATTAGGACACAAAGAAGGGACAACAATTCTCTTTCTTTGGGACAATGAACAGATTTGAATAAAACCCCCGACCCTGTTCCTGAAAAGGAACCGGCACAATTACCCCAGATAACTCCAGGTCTGAAACACACTTCAGGAAAGCCTGAGCTTTCTCTGGGTTCGCTGGAATACGTGAGAGAAAGAAGCTTCTCACAGGCGGTCTTACTCTGAAACCTATTCTGAATCGAATGATTTTGGACTGAATTGATCCAAACATCCTTGAAAAATCTTAGTCTGCCCCCTACCAGCTGAGCTGGAATGAGGGCCGCACCTTCATGCGGACTTGGGAGCTGGTTTAGATTTCTTAAATGGCTTGGATTTATTCCAGATTGAGGAAGGCTTCCAACTGGAAACAGATTCCTTAGGGGAAGGATTAAGTTTCTGTTCCTTATTTTGTCGAAAAGAATGAAAACGGTTAGAAGCTTTAAATCTACCGTTAGATTTTATATCCTGCGGCAAAAAAGCTCCCTTCCCCCCAGTGACAGTTGAAATAATAGAATTCAACTGAGAACCAAATAATTTATTACCTTGGAAAGAAAGAGATAGCAATCTGGATTTAGAAGTCATATTAGCATTCCAAGATTTGAGCCATAAAGCTCTTCTAGCTAAAATAGATAAAGACATATATCTAACATCAATTCTAATGATATAAAAAATGGCATCACAAATTAAATTATCAGCATGTTGAATTAACTTAACAATGCTATACACATTATGATCTGGTACTTGTTGCGCTAAGGTTTCCAACCAAAAAGTTGAAGCAGCTGCAACATCTGCCAAAGAAATAGCACGCCTAAGAATATGACCTGAACATAAATAAGCTTTCCTTAGATAAGATTCAAGCTTCCTATCTAAAGGATCTTTAAAAGAAGTACTATCTTCCGTAGGAATAGTAGTACGCTTAGCAAGAGTAGAGATAGCCCCATCAACTTTGGGGATCTTTTCCCAAAACTCCAAATCTATCAGTAGGCAAAGGATACAGTTTTTTAAACCTTGAAGAAGGAGTAAAAGAAGTACCCAGACTATTCCATTCCATAGAAAGCATAGCATCAGGAACTGGAAAAACCTCTGGAATAACTACATGAGGTTTATAAACCAAATTTAAAAGTTTACTAGTGTTAGTATCAAGAGGACTAGTCTCCTCTATATCTAATGCAATCAACACCTCCTTCAATAAGGAACAAATATACTCCATTTTAAATAAATATGAAGATTTGTCAGTGTCAATATCTGAGGCAGGATCCTCTAAATCAGACAGATCCTCATCAGAGATAGATAAATCAGAATGTTGTCGGTCATTTGAAAATTCATCAACTTTATGAGAAGTTTTAAAAGACCTTTTACGTTTATTAGAAGGCGGTATGGCAGACAAAGCCTTCTGAATGGAATCAGAAACAAATTCTCTCAAATTAACAGGAATATCCTGAGCATTAGATGTTGATGGACCAGCAACAGGTAATGAACTACTACTGATGGAAATATTCTCTGCATGTAAAAGTTTATCATGACAACTCTTACAAACTACAGCCGGAGGAACAGTTACCACAAGTTTACAACAAATGCACTTAGCTTTGGTAGAACCGACATCAGGCAGAAGGATTCCAGTAGTAGATTCTGAGACAGGATCAGAATGAGACATTTTGCAATATGTAAGAGAAAAAATAACATATAAAGCAAAATTATCAATTTCCTTATATGACAGTTTCAGGAATGGGAAAGAAAATGCAAACAAAATAGGCCTCTGGCAACCAGAAGCAAAAAGAAATTAAGTCTTAAATAATGTCAAAAAGTTTGGCGCCAAATATGACGCCCACAATTGACAAAAAAAATTTGGCGCCAAAAACATCCGCAACAAACACGAGCGTCATAGATGATGCAACCTTGTGAAAGAACTCGGCGCCAACTAAGACGCCGGAAATGACGAATTTGAGTCAACAAACGTAATTCTCGCGCCAAGAATGACGCAATAAATTATAGCATTTTGCGCTCTTGTGAGCTTTTAATACAGCCCGCAATTATAGTAAAAAAGAGTCAATTTGAAAACTTCAGGTAAGAATTTTTTTTTTTATGCATTTCCCAGATATGAAACTGACAGTCTGCAAAAAGGAAATACTGATAAACCTGAATCATGGCAAATATAAGTAAAAACATATATTTAGAACTTTAAAGGGACAGTATACACTCATTTTCATATAACTGCATGTAATAGACACTACTATAAAGAATAATATGCACAGATACTGATATAAAAATCCAGTATAAAACTGTTTAAAAACTTACTTAGAAGCTGTCACTTTGGCTCTGTTGAAAAGGTAGCTGGAAAGCCCACTGCAAGTGGCAAATAAGACACTCCCCCCCCTCCCCCTTCTTTTGCATATGAAAAGACCCTTTACACAAACAGGAGCAAGCTGGAGTAGGTAGTCGAGCGTATTCACATAAAACTTTGGGGCTTGGTTAGGAGTCTGAAAATCAGAGCAATGTTATTTAAAAATAAGCAAAACTATACATTAATTAAAAAAAAAAACTTTATGGGCTATATAAATAGATTATCTACAAAACATTTATGCAAAGAAAAAATGAGTGTATAATGTCCCTTTAAATATAAAGTGCCAAACCATAGCTGAGAGTGTCTTAATAAAAAGAAACATACTTACCAAAAGACACTCATCTACATAAAGCAGATAGCCAAACCAGTGCTGAAACGAGAATCAGCAGAGGTAATGGTATATGAGAGTATATCGTCGATCTGAAAAGGGAGGTAGGAGATGAATCTCTATGACCGATAACAGAGAACCTATGAAATAGATCCCTGTTAGGATGACCATTGAATTCAATAGGTAATACTCCCCTCACATCCCTCTGACATTCACTGCACTCTGAGAGGAACCGGGCTTAAAAAAATGCTGAGAATCGCATATCAATGTAGAAATCTAGCACAAACTTACTTCACCACCTCTATAGGAGGCAAAGTTTGTAAAACTGAATTGTGGGTGTGATGAGGGGTATTTATAGGCATTTTGAGGTTTGGGAAACTTTGCCCCTCCTGGTAGGATTGTATATCCCATACGTCACTAGCTCATGGACTCTTGCCAATTACATGAAAGAAATATTAAATTCAGCTTAGCACTCAAAGGGTTAAAATGAAGCCTAGATACTAGAATGCCCCAGTGCATGCTGGTATCAGGCTCAGTGGCCACCTGTCCAGCTATCCTATAATAAACAGATCCCTTAGTCAGTGGACTCATCACATTATATCTTCCAACCTTATAAAGCTTTTTGTATAACTGAGCACAGAGAGCCTACTTACCAAGCAAGATATGGTAACTTTAAAGGCCAACACCGATACGTAACCCTTTACCTACCAAAAGTCTTCAACATATTGCTATACAACACTTTACAGCCCTTTACAGGAAATAAGGTATTGAAAAGAAAACAGAACTCCAGGCCAGGTTTTTAAAGGAGGTCTTAATTAAGCAATTGTTTCAAGTGGAATCTGTTAAAGTGTGGAATGTAAGATTGTTTGGTAATAAATGGTAAATGCACAAAAAAGTGGTCATGTGATCACTGTACCAGCCGGTCACGATGATCACATAACAAAAATGACAAGCCATTGTTGGTTAACAATGGCTTGTTTTGCCCCCTCCCCTTCTGTCCCAGTGAACATGTATTATAACAAAAGTGTAAAATTAATTTTAATAAAGTGTTTTATGTATTTTTTTTTATACATTTTATTTAAAAAAAATTTTTTTTTATATATAATTTTATTTTAATAAAGTGGGTTAGTTTGTGTTTCTAACCCCCCACATTTTATCTTCTGCCCTTGGTGATAAAAGGGTTCAAATAATATGTCAAAATGCCTCTAGATAAATGCCCTAGGGTGTCTTAATTCTACAAATACATACTACTGTGTAGCAGTTTTGAATTGGGAGAGTGCTATTTAGCTTAGTGTCCAAGCATAGCAAATTTAACGTGAAACCAAAAATTCCATCTTTGTAGTACTTGGCCTATATTTGCTATAAATTACTTGGAAATATGGCCTGTTTGTCTGTTAAAAAACAGTACAGTATGATATGTGTGGCTGCACTTAACTAGAGAGTGGACAATTAAGGTGAGCCAAAATATCAACATTGCTTGTGTCTTTTAAAGTGATAGTAAATCCTAGTGTTTTTGAAACGCTAGGATATACCGGTGCAACAAATAAAGGGAACGTTCAGTCATGAAGTATAAAATACTTCATGCTGAAACATCCTTTTTTTGTCTGCAGCGTTCGCCGGGCTGAGCGCCTCAGTCAGCCCACGGCAGAACGCTATTTTGCAGTGAGGTAATGTTAGCCAATAACGAGCTAGCTATCCGACATGATGCCAGCTGGCCTGCACGGCTATTGGCTAAGAGGTGGAAACGTCGCAGACAAATAAAAGAACTTTCAGCATGAAGTATTTTATACTTCATGACCTTATAGTCCCCTTTATTTGTTACACTTTTAAATACAAGCGTTTCACGAACTCTAGGATTTACTATCACTTTAAGCATGGAAACTGGGGAAAACCTTGGTACTTGAAGTGACAGTTTATTTAAAAAATGTCTTCCCTTTAATTTGTTCCCAATGATCCACTTTACCTGCTGGAGTGTATTAAATTGTTTAGAAATATTTCCTTTACCCTTATATTTGCATTTGAAATAGTTGATTTAGCCTGTGGTATCGCCACCTATTGTGAAAGTTTCTGTCCTTAGGTCCAAGCTATAGATAAGCGGTGTAAACACAGCCAGCAGAATAAATTACACTCCCAGTGGGCTATATAGATAAGGTAATAAAATGTAATTTTTTAATTTTTCTCTCAAAGTTTTGGTGTTTGGTTTACGGACATATATAAGATAAAGAAGCATGTATATGTACAGAATGTGATAAAGTAATGAGAGCTGATTATACAAGCTCAACCAATTTTATTAGGTTATGGCTTCAGAACACAAAATCAGCTATTTCATATACACAAATAAACCGTAAAAAGCAAATTCTCATACATTTTATATTCTGAAGCTGGTAATGAAAGTAATTGGAAACACATTAAGGGAAAAACAATTTTACAGTATACTGTCCCTTTAAAGGGACATGAAACCCAAAAAAATTATTTCATGATGCTGATAGATAATACAATTTTAAACAACTTTCCAATTTACTTCTATTATTTAATTTGCTTCCCTCTCTTGTTATCCTTCGCTGAAAGGTTTATCTATGAAAGCTCAAGAGCAGCAAATAACCTAGGTTCTAGCTGCTGATTGGTGGCTGCATATATATACCGACTGTCATTGGCTCACCCATGTGTTCAGTCAGCAAACAGTAGTGCATTGCTGCTCATTCAACAAAGCATATCAAGATAATGAAGAAAAATTGATAATAGGGGTAAATTAGAAAATTGCTTAAAATTGCATGCTCTATCTGAATCAGGAAAGAAAAAAATCTGGGTTTCATATCTCTTTAAGGGTTTAAGCATTTAAGGAATATTCTACGGCCAAAAATGCAATGCTTTAATTTGTTACAGAATGTAATATTTACATTAATTACTTTAGATCACTGTTTAACCTGTAAAGTCCTGATTGCTAGCCACATTTATTGAAGAAAAAGAATGTTGATTGGCTGCTACGTGTGACTGGTGCTCCTGATTGGCTCACTGCCCATGTTCTGTTCAGGATCAGGACTTTACCTATGTTTTTACATCTTTATGGGGTTAAACATGTATTTAGATAGGGTCAGTAACGCATTAATTACATACTGAGTATCTCTCATGAGAAATGTTTCTCATTTTGCAAATGTATGGTGTCAGCACTTGTTAACACTAGTCCACAAAAGCAATACATTGTAAAGAAATACTCCAGTAATGGGTGCGCCCTGTTAAAGCCTGGGTTTCCCTTATATTAGCTCCTCTGTTGAGGACATTTAGGGACATATTAGGAGTTATTAGAGGTAGCAAACAATGCAGGGGCGGAGCTACCATTAGTGCAGCAGAGCCGAAGTGCTTGGGGGCCCATAGCAGCCAGTCTATACATAGGTGTGTGCAGAATGTGTGCAATCCTAATGCGGAGCCTTTAATAAGTGCAGGTAAGTTTCTATCTATCTATTTATCTATCCTCAAAATCTTTATACAGAGCAGCATGTATATTATTACTATTGCTAATAAGTTACCTTTGGGGGCCCAAACTAATTTTTGCACCAGGGCCCTCTGTTGATTAGGTCTGCTACTGAAATAATGAATGTGTATAATATAGCACTGATAGCAAGGCTTGTAAAGGATGGGGTCTGCATTTCCATATCTAGTGGGAATTAGAAAACCCACAAGTTTCAGTGTTAAAGGGACAGTCTACTTCACAAGTTTTAAAAAGATAGATAACGCCTTTACTACCCATTTCCCAGCTTTGCACAACCAACATTGTTATATTATTATAATTTATAACCTTTAAACCTCTAAATTTCTGCCTGTTTCTAAGCCACTACAGACAGCCTCTGGAACTGGACATACTAGAAACTGGAAGTGACATTTACCCAAGTAGTAGTGCATTATGGGAGTTGAAGCCCTCAATAGACATACACAGTTTTGTATATTTATCTTTTTAGTGCCAAGTGAAATGACCATTCTTGAACTGAATAAAAAAAGTGACAAGCAGTGCATAATGGGAGTCTACATGGAGAAAGCATGCTTGTCTTTATATTTATCTTGTGTTGTGAGTGCCTGCATAGAACATCAACTTGTTACACCTCCTAGAACCCTAAAACCAAAAAAAAAATTGATGGGACCAAATAATTCATTTACCTAATAAACAATGGAGGGCCAGATTAAACTATCTTGAGGGCCACATTTGGCCCAGAGGCCGGTATACTTTGAGTCCCTTGATCTACAGTATTCTACACAGTCATTCCCTACATAGCAAAGGGTATAGTGTAAAAAAAATGTTCCCCTTTAATTGGTTCACCGTTATCCATTTTACCTGCTGGAGTGCATTAATTTGGGTACAAATATCTCATTTTCCATGATTTTGTGATTTGAAATAGCTGCTTTTTACTGTTGTATCCCCGTCTATAATAAACTTTCCAATACTTCAGTATTGGCTATAGCAAAGCCAAGTAGAAATAGCCAGCAGAGGAAATTACACTCCCACTCTCCCACTGGGGGTAGTAGAGATAAGTAACAAAATTTTATTTTTAAATTGCTCTAAGTATTGGGCTTTGGTATGCAGACAGATATTACCTAAATAAGCATTTGTCTGTATAGAAAGTTATAAGATAAGGAGAACTGGGTTCCCTGCAAGCTCAGCCCATTGTACTGCGTTGTTGTGTTATAGAAACCCCCCCAGTTATTTTATACACAAAAATAAACCTAAACGAGTAATTTGACATACATTTGAGTCTGCAGCTTGTTTGACAAGTCACTAAGTATTGGGCTTTGGTATGCAGAAATTACCTAAGGAAACATTTGTGTGTATAGAAAGTTATAAGATAAGGAGGACCGAGTTCCCTGCAAGCTCAGCCCAAATCTGCTATTTTTTATACAAATTTTAAACACATTAAAAGCAAACCAATTTTACAGTACATTGCCCCTATAATTGCCACTATTTACATTGGGTATATAAAAAATGCATTTAATGTCCCTTTATTCCCTCAACTTTAAATTTGAAACATTGAGAGCTATTATGTTGTTCACTTTGGATAAAGATACATTTACTAATGACTCTTCTGTTCTTGTTTGCTTAAAAACATTTATAGTCCTATGTATGTACCGAACCACTGTAATAGAGTTGCATAAAATATTGCAGATTTAAAAACCATAATAAAAATACAATTTTCTCTTAAACTGCATTGCTGTCAATCTCCCTTAAATGCTGAGGAGCAATTCACTGTCTCATTCTGCCTCAGTCTCATTCTGCCTCACTGCCATTCTGCCTCAGTTTTATTATAGCAAATACTTAAAGTTTGTTACAGGTCAGGAATTATTGTGAAAACCCTAAAAATTAGCTTTTAAGACAGTAATTATAGTCAAGTAGTTTTAAGCTGCTATTCAAGAAAAATGCATTGCTTTACTATGCATCTTAGTTTCCTAAAATCCCCAAATTGATTGTTTTTAATAGTGTAGCATAAGCTGTGCTTCATATTATATAATAGAACACGACAAGGTAAAACAAGAACTAATCCCCAGTGGATTTATACACAAAGACTGAGTAATTTCTGTCTCCATAGTGACTGAGGTTTTGATGCAACCTTCAGGGTACACTGATGGCTGTGTCATGTCTAAAAGCAGTCATTTTATCCTCTGTGGTGCAGCACCTGTTTCACCTGCCTTTGTGGCAATAAAGACCTAAGTAGAGGAGATAAGATAAGGTAGCAGGCTTTTAAACCTGGGCTACAAAATGACAGTGCCCATTAATTTATGGGGACAGAAACTTTACACATATATTCTGAAGCTAATCTTTACTTTGAATACATGATTCTGGTTAGCATTTATTTAGTGTTTAATGTCCCTTTAAGGTGATAATTATTCGGCTAAGCACACCTATGAATCAGCCATGTTTTCATGGACACTTATGAGGTACACATGTTGCAGGGTGTGCAGAAGGGAACGCACATGCATTGCAACTCTGGAGAGCACACAAATAGTGACACTGAACAGCACTATTCATGTTCCTCCCTGCACATCCTGCAACACGTGTAACTCATTAGCTGTCCAGGAAAACATGACCCAGGTAGCAACCCTAATTGCATTTGCTGCACTTTTGTGGTCCTTTAAATATAATCCAAGCAAGCCATAAAACTAGCTTTCAGGTATAAATTTAATTAGTATAACTGATCCCACAATGTAGCAATAAAGAGTCACTACTTAGCGAGAATACTACAAATTGGGTCTTTTTTGTGATCAATTCCAGCCACACAAAATATAGCAACAGTGTAGAGTGAAATATTACTTTCTATAGGACCCAGTAACCCATAAAAGTATCATATGATTATCACATGTGCAGTTTGTTGCAATGAACCTTTGTTCATGAGCAATTCATTTAAACTGTGACCCACCACAATATGCCATAACCACAACATCCGCAAGGGATTGCTTGCTGCGAGGGATTGCATATAATCTTATATTTAGTGGGTGTCTAGTGCAGATTGGGAAGTGTCTGTGTAGGATTATTATGTGGATTGCAGTTAGTAAAATGGTCATCCACATTCTCTTGAAGATTAAGAAAGAAAACTGGCATATTGGTTGTAATATTAAACATTTAGGTTGAGTTTATATCACTGGTATTTTAGTTCCCATTACACTTAGTGAAAGCTAAAACGTTCAGCCAATTAACAGCAGCATACAGCAAGGCAAAAGCCATTAAAGGTAAAGTAAACCATTTGAGATTTCAATATAAAATGTTTGTGTGTAGTAAAAAAAAACAAAAATATGTTTTCAATATACTTTTATTATTTACTGTATACCCCTTTCCTATAATTTAACTCTTAAAATTGTTGGTTTTGTCACTAAGATTCTATAAAGTATGTGTTGGAACCTAGGTTTTCCCCTGTATATATTTTTTTCTGCTGAGAAAATTAGAGACAAATAGTAAACCAACAATAAAAAAGAGGTTATGGGGAAAATCTGTTAGATACTTACTTTAGCAATTTTGTATGCCACACAGCCTTGTTTTGACATTAGTTTATATATGCCCCAAATTTTTCTCAACAGAAGAGATAAATAAAGAAAAACCTGAGTTCTATCTTAGCGAAGCCCATTACTTTAAAGAGACTGAAGTACTATAATTACACTTTTACACTTATATCTTCAATATTTAAACAACTAATACAATTTAAAAAAAATACATCTGCATACTATTATTAGGCTAATGTTTGTTTTAAATACATAATTATATCTAGCATTTATATAATGTTTAAAGGGACATGAAACTAAAAACATTTCTTTCATCATTCAGATAGAGCATTTCATTTTAAACGACTTTCCAATTTACTTCCATGATCAAATTTGCTTCACTCTCCTGGTATTCTTTGTTGAGTGAGCAGTATTGCACATCTAATGGCTAGCTGAAAACATTGGGTCAACCAATAACAAAAGGTAAATATGTGGAGCAACCAATCAGAATCTAGCTCCCAGTAGTGTATTGCTGCTCATGAGCTTATCTAGGCATGCTATTCAGAAAAGGATACCAAGAAAACAAAGGAAATTAAATAATAGACATAAAATGGAAAGTTGTTTCAAATTGCATGCTTTATTTGAATTGTGAAAAAATATGGGGTTCATATCCCTTTAAAGGGAACGTGTACTGTAAAATTTGTGAGTTGCTTTGGTGTATTCACATAAGAAACCTACAGTACAAGCCAAAATCCTCTTATATTAAACAGATCTCCCTTGCCGAGTGCATTGGGTTGCTTTTGTGAATACACCATAATATATGGATCAGTGCAGCTTTCTATTAACCATTGCTGTATAGGTTGAGATTATAAACAATTTGCCTAACTATGAGTGGGCTATAGCTATTAAATACCCATAGAAATGCAACAATACATCAAGAGACACAATTATGAACCGTACTGGTAGCTGCAGAGTATATTAAGCCTTACTTTCGGGCGATATTTATTGTTATACTTGAAAGCTGCGCCTATTGTATTGTTAGATGCATTTCTTTTAGCAATATATATGTCCATTACTATAGTAAGTTGTCACTACACAGTTCATTATTGTGGCAATCCATATAACTGACCATTACCCCTGTTACTATACCTGTATTGATTAAATTGTAGACTATGGATTAATATCAACCTCCTAAGCCTATCCTAGCAGCAATACTATAAGCCATTCAGTATTAATATTTAGAACATTCTGAAATATCATCCTCCAGCAAAGTACACTTGTGTTTTTAATATTTATGTCTGTGTTTATTTTTAATAGTTGAAATAAGTTATATTTTAAATGAATTGCCATTCTCAGCCAGAGTAACATTGCTCTCCAATAAGCCATTAAGGAATCTGAGTGCTTTAAAGGTGTACGCTCCTATTAGTCTAGTACTGATAACTAGTTTGTTTAAAGGGACAGTCTAGGCCAAAATAAACTTTCATGATTCAGATAGAGCATGTAATTTTAAACAATTTCCCAATTTACTTTTATCACCAATTTTGCTTTGTTCTTTTGGTATTCTTAGTTGAAAGCTTAACCTAGGAGGTTCATATGCTAATTTCTTAGCCCTTGAAGGCCACCTCTTTTCAGAATGCATTTTAACAGTTTTTCACCACTGGAGGGTGTTAGTTCACATATTTCATATAGATAACACTGTGCTCGTGCACGTGAAGTTATCTGTGAGCAGGCACTGATTGGCTAAACTGCAAGTCTGTCAAAAGAACTGAAATAAAGGGGCAGTTTGCAGAGGCTTAGATACAAGATAATCACAGAGGTTAAAAGTATATTATTATAACTGTGTTGGTTATGCAAAACTGGGGTATGGGTAATAAAGGGATTATCTATCTTTTAAAACAATAAAAATTCTGGTGTAGACTGTCCCTTTAATTCTGTAACAAGTACACAGCACCTAAACCCCTATAACTATCTTCTGCCAATTATATAATTTGATATGCAGATACAATATTGGATTCAAGTGTAGTTCCTGACTTAATACAGAAGTAGTGACATTTGTTTTCTTTAAAAGCTGCTGATTGGTGGCTGCACATAAATACCTTTTGTCATTGGCTCACCTAATATGTTCAGCTAGCACCCAGTAGCACATTGCTGCTCCTTCAACAAAATATACCAAGAGCATGAAGCAAAGTTGATAATAGAAGTAAACTGGAAAGTTGTTTAAAATGTTATGTTCTATCAGAATCATAAAAGAAAAGGTTAGGGTTCCATGTCCCTTTCATGTAAACTGTTTGTAAATGATCATGTTTCAGCTACCAATGCAAATGAATAGGAACCCGCATACAACCTTCCGCTGCCATAATGTAACACAAAACCATAATATGGCCGCCTTATAAACTGATGGATGGTGCTATCATTGTAGGCACCATTTTAATATCTATCAACCTGCTGAAAATGCTTAACATTAGCAAAGTAAATTCAGTCTTATTTGGATGTAGCTGAAGAGTGAAAATAATCATTCTTTTTGAGCTTCCACATTGAGTTTTGTCTTCCTAAGCTGTAATATGATAGCTAAAATGTCAGTTTGGAGTCACTATTGATAATGCTTTATTGCAAGCTGCTGACAGCCATAATAGTGACACATAATATACTGTCCCTATAATATTCTGGAACTAGTGTAATTATAGAATGTAATAGCTGACACTATTATAAGTTTAAGGCTTAGCTCTGATAGCAACATGGCTGTCCTTATGCTGGGACTGTGTTGCTGTCAGCTTGCATAGGATTGAGGCCTATGTTTTTAAATCTTGGTGAAATTGTTTTTTTCTGAGGTATAAACAACAGAAAACTACATTAATTTCTGCAGCACCAACTCTCTCTATAATAAAAAAAAGGCAATCAAAACTGGCGCAAGAGAATGTAGTACATAGCTTTAAAGGGACAGCCTACCCCAACATTATTATGGTTTAAAAAGATAGATAGCGCCTTAACTACCCATTCCTTAGCTTTGCACAACCAAAATGGTTATATTAATATACTTTATAACATTTACACCTCTAAATTTCTGCCTGTTTGTAAACAACTACAGACAGCCTCTTATCCCATGCTTTTTTATTTGCTTTTCACAACGTCACTGTTAATTCAGGTGGGCCATATAGATAACATTGTGCTCACTCCGTTGGAGTTGTGCAGGACACAACACTAATTGGCTAAAATGCAAGTCAATAGATAATACATAAATACCACTGAGATAAGGGGGCTGTCTGCATAGGCTTAGATACAAGGTAATCACAGAGGTTGAAAGTATATTAATATAACAGTGTTGGTTGTGCAAAACTGAGGAATTTGTAATAAAGGGATTATCTATCTTTTTGGACAATACCATTTTTGATGTACACTGTTCTTTTAAGAAAGGAACAAATTGTGCTGCAGTCTATCAAATAGTATAAAAAAAACACTTTTGCATCGTGGGCTTTTACACAAAAACAAAATTTACAGGCGTCTTCTGTTTTATTTGTTTAGCTTAAAGGGATAGTCTAGTCAAAATTACTCTTTCATGATTCAGATAGAGCATGCAATTTTAAGCAACTTTCTTAGTTTACTCTTATTATCAAAACATTTCCTTCTCCTTGGTATCTTTATTTGAAAAAGCAAGAATGTAAGCTTAGGAGTCTGCCCATTTTTGGTTCACACCAAATGGGCCGGCTCCTAAGCATACATTCTTGCTTTTTCAAATAAAGATAATAAGAAAACTTGATAATAGGAATAAACTAGAAAATTTCTTAAAATGACCTGCTCTATCTGAATCATGAAAGTTTAAAGGGACACTGAACCCAATTTTTTTCTTTCGTGATTCAGATAGAGCATGGAATTTTAAGCAACTTTCTAATTTACTCCTATTATCAATTTTTTCTTTATTCTCTTGGTATCTTTATTTGAAATGCAAGAATGTAAGTTTAGATTCTGGACCATTTTTGGTGAACAACCTGGGTTGTTCTTGCTGATTGGTGGATAAATTCATTCACCAATAAAAAAAGTGCTGTCCATAGTTCTAAACAAAAAAAAGCTTAGATGCCTTCTTTTTCAAATAAAGATAACAAGCGAACGGAAAAAAATTGATAATAGGAGTAAATTAGAAAGTTGCTTAAAATTGCATGCTCTATCTATCTGAATCAAGAAAGAAAAACATGTGGGTTCAGTGTCCCTTTAATTTTGACTAGACTATCCCTTTAATTTCTTAAAATAATTTGAACATTTTATCTCATATTGTACTGTTTTTTTTATTTATAAAAACGCAATTAAGTAATTTCAACAAGTTAGTATGTCTTGTAATATTTTCGTGTACTGGTTGAACTTATGTTGTAACAACAAAAATGTAAAGGCTATTTAAGGTAATTATAGGGACAACATTGTCTGAAACCCTGTGAAACAATAGACTAACTACTTTTTGCAAATAGGTTATAATTATATATGACATGTCATTTTTTTTAATCAGTAGCAAAAGGACGAGCTCCTTTGACACTTCCAGTGTAAATCATTGTGCTACTATGTAGTAAACATGGTAACAAGAGGCAGAATGCTCTAAGATAAACACGTACCTACTCAGGATTGCAGCTAATCATTAGTTTCCTCTGACTTTCACCAGATTCCACTGAGAACAGACTTTGTTTCTTACCCACCGGCAGGACAAGTCAAGACATGCTCTGTACCAGTGCTTGCACATCAAGTAGCAGAAGCAATAGTGCATGCTTAACCCATTGGCTGCTAGAGAAGACAATGATTTGCAGTCATATCTGGAATATGTTTTTTTTGCCTTTGGCTACAAACATAAACAGTTCGACAGTGAAAAAAGCAACATCCACTGACAACTACTTTTTATAATTTCTTGTTTCTCGTTCCTCATACGAATTTAAATGGACATTAAACACTTTGAGATATTAAAGTGATAGTAAATCCTAGAGTTTGTGAAACACTAGGATTTACCAGTGGAACAAATACTTCATACTGAAAGTTCCTTTATTTGTCTGAAGCGTTCGCCACGCTGTGCTCTTCAGGTAGCTCACGTCAGAACACTATTTTGTTGTGAGGTGATCTTAGCCAGTAGTGTGCTAGCTATCCGGCATGGTGCCAACTGGCCAACACAGCTATTGGCTAAGAGGTGGAAATGTCACCTCACAGCAAAATAGCGTTCTGCTGTGGGCTGCCTGTAAACGCTTCAGTCAAATAAAGGAACTTTTAGCATGAAGTATTTTATACTTCATGACTAAAAGTCCCCTTTATTTGTTCCATTAGTAAATCCTAGCGTTTCACAAACACTAGTATTCACTATCACTTTAATATAACATATCTAATTGTATGTAGTAAAACAACTTTACAATATACTTTCATTATTTATTTTGTACCACTTTTCTGCAATTTAAAGGGACAGTCTAGTATAAATTAAACTTTCATTATTCAGATAGTACTTTTAATTTTAATCAACTTTCCAATTTACTTTTATCATCAAATTAGCTTTTTCCGCTTGGTATTCTTAGTTTAAACTAAACATAGGTAGGCTCATATGCTAATTTCTAAGCCTTTGAGGGCTGCCTCTTATCACATGCTTTTTAAAGGCACAGTCTAGTCAAAATTAAACTTTCATGATTCAGATAGGGCATGCAATTTTAAACAACTTTCCAATTTACTTCTATTATCTAATTTGCTCAATTCTTTAGATATCCTTTGTTGAAGAAATAGCAAAGCACATGTGTGAGCCAATCACACAAGGTCTTTATGTGCAGCAACCAATCAGCAGCTACTGAGCATTTCTAGATATGCTTTTCAGCAAGTGATATCAAAAGAATGAAGCAAATTAGATAATAGAAGTAAATTAGAAAGTTGTTTAAAATGACATGCTCTTTCTAAATCAAGAAAGAAAAAAATTGGGTTTCATGTCCCTTTAAATCTCTTTTCAACACAAAGCGACAGAAAGTACACGTGGGCCATATAGATAACACTGTGTTCAGGCACAGGGGGTTATTTAAGATTTAGCACAAAACAATGCTAAATTTAAGACAATAGATAATAAACAGTCACAGTCATGTGATCAGGGGGCTGGAAGAAGGTTCCTAGATACAAGGTAATCACAAAGGTAAAAAGTATATTAATATAACTGTGTTGGTTATGCAAAACTGGGGAATGGGTAATAAAGGGATTATCTATCTTTTAAAACAATAACAATTCTATGGTAGACTGTCCCTTTAATTCTGAATACTGCGAGCTTCCCAAATTCCTGTTAAAAGTGGAAGTGCAGAAACAACTGTAATCCACACAGTGATTGGTTGCACACTCTAGTAAGCCATTTATAACTGTCTCTAATTGGCCTTAGCAGAAAAAGAAACCTAAGTTATGCTGCTTTATGGACATTAGAATATCTTTTTTTTTTAGTATTTAAAAAAACAAACTGTCATTTAAAAAAAAATACATGTTTATGTTATTCTATATATTTACTCTGAATTCATCATTCTGTCAATGATTTATTTAATGTTTTATGCCCCTTTAATGCTGAACCCATCCATGAACAAAATGAAACATACAAATAGCTGCTGATAACATTAGGCTAAATTCACAGAAAGTTATTAGGGTGCCAAGGAGCTCCATTGTTAAAGGACCAGTAAATACAGTAAATTTGCATAATCAACAAATGCATGATAACAAGACAATGCAATAGCACTTAGTCTGAACTTCAAATGAGAACTTTTTCCTGACAAATTTCAAATTTATATCTATTTCCACTCCCCCTGTATCATGTGGCAGCCATCAGTCAATCACAAATACATACACGTACCATGTGACAGCCATCAGTCAATCACAAATGCATACACGTACCATGTGACAGCCATCAGCCAATCACAAATTCTGTTAATTCTTTCACTTAATCATTAGAAGCTGGTGACTAACAAAGTGTAAATATAAAAAAATGTGCACATTTTGTTAATGGAAGTAAATAGGAAAGTTGCTGTATCTGAATCATGAAGGTTTCATTTTGACTTGAGTGTCCCTTTAAGGCTATATGATTCATTGCAGTTTGCATCACCTATCTTCTCCAGCTTTTGTTAGTGGGTGTTCATGCTATAAACATGTGTAGCTGTATTAAAGTAAACACCTTGTAATTACAAGGCATTTCTGTTGTGTTGCTATAGAACAACATATCAGCCAAGTCTAAACACTTTTAAAACTAATTAACATCATTTTTACTGCAATTTTTTATTAAACCCACCATTAGCCTTATTTGGAGGAGCAAATCTGGGCTTTAGTCTGCGGACAGCAGGCTAACCTTGGTCATAATGTTAGTATTAAAGCGACAGTCTACACCAGAATTTTTATTGTTTAAAAAGATAGATAATCCCTTTATTACCCATTCCCCAGGTTTGCATAACCAATACAGTTATATTAATATATGTTTTACCTCTGTGATTACCTTGTATCTAAGCCTCTGCAGACTGCCCCCTTATCTCAGTGCTTTTGACAGACATGCAGTTTAGCCAATCGGTGCAGACTCCTAAATAACTCCACAGGAGTAAGCACAATCTTATCTATATGACACACATGAACTAGTACTGTCTAACTGTGAAAAACATTCAAAATGCTCTGAGCTAAGGGGTAGTTTTCAACGGTTAAGAAATCAGTTTGAGCCTACCTAGGTTTAGCTTTTACAAAATACCACAAAGGGAACAAAGCAAATTTAATGATAAAAGTCAACTGGAAAGTTGTTTAAAATTGCATGCCCTATCTGAATCATGAAAGTTTAATTTTGGCTAGACTGTCCCTTTAAGAACATCGTTTTGCAGTTGTTAGAAGTTAACCCTTTCCTGAAGGAGCAAATTTGTCTACATCGAAACTAAGTTCTGATGTAAACAAATTGAAATCATGAGATTGTTAATGCGATTGCGTGATTTCAATGATGGGCATGCCCTCCAGCCCACAATCCCATTTACCAAGCCGCTATGGCTTTAGGACAGCCAAATGGCTAGGACGTTCCATGCCCTCCTAACGGCATTGAACGTCCTAACGACAGGTAAGCTTAGGGACAGATATGTAGCAGAGTTAACATTGTAAAGTCAGCAGGGGGCATTTTATGTTCTGAGAATTAGAAAGTAAATAGAGCTATATAACCTGAAAAGGGGGGGGGGGATAAATACTGAAAGTGTATTGCAAAGTTGTTTTATTACACATAACTGAACATTTTATATAAAAATCTCAAGGTGTTTGTGTTTGCTGTCCCTTTAAGTGCTCCCATACATGGGGCGTGATCCGATATAGATCGTAGTTTTCGGCGCAAGCGAGGTAACCCGCGTCGCCCGCAGTTTCAGCTCGCAACTCGAGCTATCCAATATTCACCGCCGTCAGATGCTAAACTGGCGTAAGTCAGAAAAACCGACGAGCAGGCAAAATGTGCGCAAATACACCTTTTAGTCGTCGCAAGTACTTGCGCCTGTATTTTGTTCACGTAAAGTCTCAATAAAGTGTAGTTTTATGCAAATTAACCTACGACTCGTAAAAAATAACGCCAGTTCTAAGAGATGCGCCACGTAATGACGAGATTCAAAAATCATACTTAAACACCTGCGCAGCCGCCATTTCTTTAGTGTGTTTGGTTGGTTCTTGGAGCTACAGCACACTACAGCGAGTATAGAGATTAGTGGTAAGAGTAGTGAGAAAGGAGCATTTCATCAAGTTAGTTAGGTCGGATTGTTGGATTGTTAAGCCAGTACATTTACTTACACTTTTTTTCATATTGCACACATTTTGCATACACACATATACAAAATACACAACACTTTTTTTTGATAACACCCAACACTTTTTATTTATCTTTTACAGTTTGAAAGGCTGAGTGTCTGGTTGTGATTGTGTGTGATTGAAGTGGGAGTGAGTGTGTGTAGTGTGAGGATGTCAGGGAGAGCTAGGGCTGGGGGGAGGAGGGAAGGGGAGTCGCAGGGAGAGGATTATGGACAGGAGGAGCAGCAGGGTCCCCGTCAGGGAGTGAGCGGAGTGGGGAGAGGGAGAGCCAGAAGGGAGGATGGGAGTGGGGTTGCCCCAAGGCCAGGCACACTGAGAAGAGGGATAGAGGGTGCACATGGGGATAGAAGGGGGGAGGAGGGAGAGGATAGGGAGGAACCCACACCAGGGACATCCCAGGGAGGGAGCCAGGCAGCCCAGGACGAGGAGCGTATGAGGTGTCCGAATTTCAGTTTTGCCGAAAACCTCGCTCTAGTCCAGGCTGTCCTGGAGAACCATAATGCCCTCTTTGGACAAGAGAAGGGCAAAGGAGTTGCCCGTAGGCGTAAAGATGCTTGGCAGAAGGTGGTGGAGGCCGTCAATGGTGTGTCCCAACAGAGGAGGAATGTGGACGGCCTAAAGAAGAGGTGGAATGATTGCAAGAGGAGAGTCAAGGAGAGGATGGGCCAGGAAGCAATGTCCCAGAGGGCAACAGGAGGTGGGCCTCACTATGAGGCGGAATACAATGAGTGGCAGGAGCTCATTCGTAGGTCCCTGAGCCTCACAGCAGTCCGTGGACTTCCAGGGGCTCGTGACTCAGGGACTGCAACATCAGCACAGCATGCTGGTGAGTAACATCCCACACACTAGTATTATATGTATTTGAGTTATAACATCCTATATTGTCACACATTCATGTACACAATGAGGATCATGGTATTTTGATTACTAACAACTAAATATACAATGAGATTTAACATTAAAGGGACATGAAACACAAAGAATTTATTTCATTATTCAGATAGAGAATACAGTTTTAAACAACATCCAAATTTACTTCCATTATCTATTTTTAATTATTATTTTGATAATCTTAGTTTATTAAATATCAATGCACATGGGTGAGGCAATCACACGAGGCATTGATGTACAGCCACCAATCAGCAGCTTCTGAGCCTATCTAGAAATGCATTTCAGCTAAGAATATCAAGATAATGAAGCATATTAGCTACTGGAAGTAAATTACAAGTTTTTTAAAATTCCATGCTTGGCTAGCTGAATCATGAAATAATAAATATGGGTTGCATGTCCATTTAATGCTACTTAACACATTGAAAATCATGATATGAGGTAGAATAGTGAAATACTAACATGTCTCAGAGTAACACAGGCCACAAGCCACATGTAGACCTTTCAGTAAATGGACACCATAGTCATCACAACCATAGTGTCACTTAAAGAACACATTTTCTCCATCACTGACATGTACACAGAACTATTGTATGAAACACATACATGTATAATTTGCATATTAAAAACCCTCATATCACAAATCTCAATGTGCACATGCATGTTATAGAGTTTGACATGAGAATGTGGATAGGCCCTAGCATGTAAATTGTATGCCCACATGGATAGATATCTGACTGTACTAATCCCTCTCATCATTTGACTCCTCCACAGAACCTCCAGTCACCAGGGTGCCTACGCCCATGAATCCCCCAACACCGGTTCAAACTATATGTCCACCTCAACCACCGGTACAGATAATACAGCAGGAGTATGCCAGGCATGACATGGCTTGGACTGCCTCAATAGAGAATCCACATATCATGCCGCCTGCATTAGAGGAGGATACCTGGCAGGAGCCCTGGCACGAGGAATATTCCTTTGGCTTGGAGGGGGAGCCCCGCCAGCCCCGAAGGGTAGATGTATTTACCCCCCCCAAGAATATCATGGCACTACAGGAGTATACCAGCAGGCTGAGTGGATGCACACCAGCGGCCATTGGGACTATCGGTCCATCCCGACATCTGGACCATCATCATCAGTTGGAAGGGCTCCACCAACTGTAATCCATCGCCCTGCACCTCCAGCTCATATTCCTGTGGCTGCACCTCCAGCTGAGATATCTGTTCCTGCACCTCCAGCTGAGGTTGTTGTTCCGGCACCTCCAGCTGAGGTTGTTGTTCCGGCACCTCCAGCTGAGGTTTTTGTTCCGGCACCTCCAGCTGAGGTTTTTGTTCCGGCACCTCCAGCTGAGGTTGTTGTTCCGGCACCTCCAGCTGAGGTTGTTGTTCCGGCACCTCCAGCTGAGGTTGTGGTTCCGGCACCTCCAGCTGAGATTCCTGTGCCTGCACCTCCAGCTGAGGAACACGTAATTGAAACAGTGCCTATTGTCCCTGCTGCTGAAGAGCCCATAGATCAATTGAGTTCCGCCATGGGTGACGAATATATCTCACTACAGAGGAGGCAAACATTGACCTGTGAGACTCTAACGGCAACGTGTCAAAGAATGCAGAGGGAACAACACAGGTTCCATAGGAGCCAACAGCGTTTGCAACAGAGATCAAATGAGCTGCAAAGGGACATGGCAGCATCTGTAACAGCTATGGTCCAAAACCAAAACCAAATGCTGCGAGTCATATCGGACATGCAAATACAGAGTGACCAAAGATGGAGGGAACAGAACCAACTGTTGGGGGTTTTGGTGGAGCATTTCACCCACCAGCAGGACATGGCATCAAGTATCTCCTCTGTGACCAGCACTCCTACTGGATCCACACAACCCAGGAGAGGCAGAAGACCCACTCCAGGCCCCTCATCTAAGAGGCCTAAAAAAAAAAAAATATTATTCTATTTCATTGAAAATCTTGTCCTCTGTTATTTACTATCTAATTGTCATCCACATCCATGTGAGGTGTGTTTTAGTACAGTAATATTGGTAAAACATATAATAATACCTGTGTTGAAATGGACCAAAAAGGTATTATTATAATGTTTATGACATATTCCTGCTCAATAAACAACATCACATGGTTGTGTCTCAACGGTACATATAGTAATATTAACTTCTAAGATGTACATCAAGGTTTCTCACATCCAATATAAATTGACACGTTGGTATATATAACTAATAATGTATTTAAAGAAGGTGTGAACATAAGGTATAAATATCCATTATCCTCATTCTTAATGATAGTGAACTAAACATGAATGAAACAAATTATAAATATACAGTAATTAGGGTTGTTAAAGGGACATGAAAGCAAATATTTTTACTTCATGATTTTGAAGGAGAAGATAATTCAAAAAAGAAATTATAATTTCATTCTATTATTTATGTTGCTTCATTCTATTGATATTCTTTGCTGAAAACCATATCTAGATATGCTTGGTAGCTGATGATTAGTAGCTGTATATAGATGCCTCCTGCGATTTCTTCACTGTGTGCATTGCTATGTCTTCATTAAAGTATATCTAAATAAATAATGAAAATAGGTAATTGATTTAAATTTTAAGGTTTTTACAAATTATCTTCTCTATCCTTAATCATGAAACAATATGTTTGGGTATAGTGTCCCTTTAAGGGAAGGGGGTTGGGATGTAGTAGTTTCACTTACATGCAGTGGAAATCCAAAGTTTTAAATTCTGCAAGACATGATATATACACATGCAATGGTTGGTGAGGTACTGTCAAACATCATAATACATGTGAATGTTACGGTTTACTGTACTTATGAATAAGTAACTTACAGGTGAAGTATTCCCGGATGACATAATCCCTCACTGGAGGACTTCCGTTGGGGGAGGTGCTGTGCAGGTGTTGTGCAATTCACCTGCATACCTGCGTTGTGAGAGGACGCTGAGTTATCGCTCCCCACTCCAAGCCACTTGCCCTGGAGAGCTTGCCAGGATTGTGTGTGGCGCTCTGCGAGGCTACGGCCCGCCCGAGTTTTGGAGTCCTCCCTAGCCGATGGTGCTAGCAATTCATTTGCTGAACTTTTTATTTTCCTCGGGGTTTCACCCCGCAAGCTGCTGCTGCATGGAAGGAAGCAGGTCATAAACGCTACACACTCTGGGAGGGAAGCCGGTTCAGCTAGCGGAGAGCAACCTGGCTGCCAAGGAATATCCTATGCAATAGACGGAAGGTACGCCTATCGGGCGCAGATGCCTGTAGAGAACGGGACCAGATACCGGCAGAGTGCGAAGATCCACAAAGTTCTTTCCTGATCGGCAGACTGGGCGTGCTATGCTGAGCGCACAAGAGAGCGGTGCACCTGGAACCGTTACAGGGTAACTGCAGCATTGGAGATATACCAGTAAGGCATTGATATTGTGCAGCCGCCGGGTCAGTTGCTTGTGTGGTGGTACCATCGGAAAGCGCTTTAAAGATAAATATAGCCCTGCCTAGAGGAAGTCTGTATTTCTACTGAATTAACCTGCTTTAGACCCCTCGCAGGTGGCTGCTTCCTAGGCGCTGACGGAGACTGCAGGAGCTGAGAATTTCTTGCCAGGTGGGGATGGGATCCCTTTTCCTATCACCTTACAGGTACTGTCCTTTTCTTACTGTACTATGTTTATCGGTATAGATCTCCCCACTCCTTCTGGCTGAAGGTTGTATTTAACTAAGGGCTTTTTGGGCCGAACTTTGAAACAATATATTCCGCTAAGTGCTGGGTGAAGGTCAGGCCCTCTAAGAATTGGCGGTCTGTTCTGAAGATTGGAACAAAGGGAGATAAAAGAAGGAAAGTGAGAAAGCGGAGAGAAAGAAGATATAGTGGCAATTGTCCTGTGGGCCTAGTCTGGACAGAGGGGAGGCCTTTACGACTGCCAAGTGTCCTACTAGCCAGGTGGTCAGAAGCCATTCATTCTGGACATTTTCTTTTTCTAGACATTCTGTGATATCTGACAACATCAGTGAACTGTATAAGTTAAGGGTATAAGTCATAAACAACTAGGATAGGCTTTTTGTACATCTTCACATTGTATCTATATAATCAAATTGCAGGCTGTTGGTGTCTTACCCTCTATTTTTGATTTATAGTTGTCTGCTATATGACAGTTATCTAGAATTTTCTAAAGGGAAACTGCAGAATTACTGAAATACGGGCCATATTACCGCTGCTTATTGGAGTCTCTGTATCACTATAGGGGTATAACATATTTTTTTCTTTCAATTATATTTACTGTGGGTGTCCTGTATTGCATATTTGAGAAAAAAAGATTTTTTTTGTGTTTTCAGAATATATGACAAGGGTTGCAAGGGGATTGGCAAGCGTCTATATCTTTATCATTGTCTGGTGGTAATTGAATTTAGGCAAAAAATAGCTCCAGAGAGCGTCCTGGGTATCAGGCTTTAAATTCACGTTGTTTGTTGGGTAAAAATTGTTTTTTTTTGTTTTTTTTTTGTATCACTTAATTATCCCTGGATGTGACACCGGATGTTCACGTGTTTCCACTTTATCTTTTGTTTTTTGTACACTCCTTGATTTTCCTAGGTTTTTGCCAGGACCGCGGGGTCCTTGAAGTACACTTTTTTTTGTAAAGGGGGTTTTTCTTCTTTCCCCTTTATATTAATTTATTTTCACATTCACATGGAAAAATTTGTTACACAAGGGAAGGGTAATTCACCAAGAATGCCTGTTAGGAAGGATAAAAAAGCTAAACTGGCAGACGCCAGTGAAGAAAATATACCAGACAATATCTCTATTGAAACGCACACATTAATTTCCCAACTTGTAGATATTTTTACCCCCCAATTTGAGAGCATTAAAAAAGAATTGGGGACTATTTCCGCAGATTTAAGTGTCCTATCCACAGAGATGAGACAATTTGCCTCCCGTATGCAGGAGGCAGAGGATCGAATCTCAACACTGGAAGACAGACTCCATATTCAAGAGGAGACTGTCTCTAGCTATGATACTAAAATCAATTCTATGCAGTTACGCCTCGAGGATCTAGAAGATCGCTCGAGGCGTAATAACATTCGAATTGTAGGCTTGCCTGAGTCCACTGAATTTGATGATCTCATGCAATTTGCAGCTGTTCTATTGCCCCAAGTGTTAGGGTTCCCCCCACAGCAAATACCCCTATCCATAGAAAGAGCTCATAGGGTGGGCCCTAGAAATTTCTCAGGTAATAGTAGAACAAAAGATAGAATGGTTATCTTTAAACTTTTAAAGTTCCAAGATAAGGTTGAAATCCTCAAAATGTATAGGAAAAAGGCCCCGCTTATGATAGGAAATCACAAGATCCTATTGTTTCAGGATTTTTCCTCTGAGACATCGGCGAGGAGGAAGCTGATGACCCCGTTCTGCTCCCAACTTATTAAGGCCGGCTTTCGTGCCTGGATGATATACCCGGCTAAGATTATAGTAGAGGACGGGGACAGTAGGCTGACCTTCGCGGAAGTCTCGGAGGTAAAGAATTTTATACACTCAAAACAGTGACAGAGGCCTGTCAAAAGATGCCCAAGGGATGGTATCTGAGCGGATGGCTATCTTTTTTATTTTTCTTTGGTTTGTCAGGAAGTGATATTCGGTGGTCTTCACTAGTGAGGGCTACCCGGCCAGTATGGTTTATTATATTTCTTTTTTGTATAGTATTATGGTATGAATGTTGTTATGCAGTTGTAAGGGAGTTTTTTTTTTTTTTTCTTCTTCTTCTTTCTTTCTCCAATTTATGTCTCATTTGGGGTAGGGTGACTTGCAGGGCAGGGACCAGGCAACTTTAATAAAGTTCGTCTTAGATGGTATTAATAAGTAATATGAAGATTTTATCTTGGAATGTGGGAGGGGTGACATCCCCAATTAAGCGTAAATTAATTATTAAAAGACTTGGTAAATTAGATCCGAGTATAGTGTTTTTACAGGAAACGCCCCTTAAAGCCTCTGAAATCCCAAAGCTTAAATCTAAATGGGTGGGGGAGGTGGTCGCCACCCCCAGCATAGCTAGGAAAAATGGGGTCGCAATACTTTTTAATAAAAATCTATCATATAAGGTGGTGAACATAGAGAGGGATGAGAACGCAAGATACATTTTAGTCCATGTTCAAATTAATGACACAAGACTAGTATTGTGCAACATTTACGGCCCAAATAGGTTTTCAAGTGGATTTTGGGAAAAAATGAGGATGAAGTTATTCCCTTACATTAATCAAAATTTGATTGTTGGGGGGGATTTTAACATGTCGTTATGCCCGGAGTTGGAGAGATATGGCACAAGAAATTCGGCAGAATACAATAAGCAAGCCAAATATTTTAAGAGATTTTGTCATAAGCTAAAGTTAGTAGATATTTGGAGAATAAAACATCCGGATTCTTGTACTTATACATGTGAATCCAAAGTCCACAAAACCTTTTCAAGGATAGATTTTTTTTTGATTGCCGAGACTTTATCTGTTTTGAAAATGAAGGCCTGTATAAATGATATAATGATCTCGGATCATGCAATAATATCGATCTCTTTTGACACTATCCGGCAGCCTAAAGGTAAAAACGTAGGCTTCTTTTTTCCTAAATATCTGATTAATAATGTAAGATTTTCACAGTGGTTAAAACTAAAGTGGAAGGAGTATACAGTTTACAATAGCGCTTATTATGATAAAATAGAAATATTTTGGGAAGCGTCCAAAGCTTTTCTGCGTGGGGAAATCAAGGCATATCTTTGTGTTCAAAGGAAAAAAATGAATGCACGGGAAACACAACTTTCTAACCAGGTGAGAAACTCTTACAGAAAGTTTATTTCAGAGCAAGGGAGCATTAATTGGGATAATTATATTAAAGCGAGGCAGGCTCGAGATGTCTTCATGAAAAGTAAATCGCAAGAAGAAGAGTTAAAATCTAGTCTTTTGTACAAAGGTATACATGGTTCCTCGGCGAAATACCTTGCAAAACTGGTACAAAATAGAAAGAAAAAGAATTATATTCTTGCCATCCGTGACGAGAAATATAGATATACGGAGTTGGAAGATATTAGTAATGTATTCTATAATTATTATCAGAAGTTATATACAGCGCCTGATATTGATGAGCTCAATTTGGAAAGCTTCTGGGCAGGTATTGTGATGCCAAAGGTATCTGAAGCAGAGCTGGTGGCTCTAAATAGCCCTATTACAGTCGACGAAATTCTTAAGAGTATAGATAAGGCTAAACTTAATAAAGCTCCCGGCCCTGATGGTCTTCCGGCAGAATTTTTGAAAATACTGGCGGAGGAGATTAAATACACATTAGAGAAATTGTTTAATAGTTATTATGGTATGAACATGGTGCCGTCTAGATTTTTCTCTGCAGCAAATATTTCTCTAATCTTGAAGAAGGATAAACATAGTGAGGAATTAGCTTTTTATAGACCAATATCAGTCTTGAATGCCGATTATAAAATTCTTACGGCTATTATTGCGGAGAGACTTTCCAAATGTCTTGACAAGCTTATACATCCAGATCAGGTAGGTTTTATGAAAACAAGGAACTCATCTAAGAATATTTGTAGAGTAATTAATTACTTGGACGCTGTATGGAATTCAGATAAAAACCCGAGGTTTAGTAGAGTTGACTCCGCCATCATTACATTGGATGCTGAGAAAGCTTTTGACTCTATCGTTTGGAAACATCTTTTTAGAGTGTTAGCAGAAATGGGATTTAAAGATCAGTTCTCCCTATTTATACAGAATCTGTATAAACATCCAATATCATATTTGTTAATTAACGGGGTTCTCTCTCCACAGATTAACCTTAGTAGGGGAACCAGACAGGGGTGTCCTCTATCTCCCCTGCTGTTTAATATGGCCATCGAACCTTTGGCAACCTGGTTAAGAAGCTCCATTAAGGGGGTTAGGCTAGGGGAACATACTCTTAAAACTCTTCTGTATGCAGATGATCTGCTGATTTGCGTGGAGAATACTTCCCAAGAAATCCCAATTGTGCTAGCGTGCCTGGAGACATATAGTTCCTTCTCAGGGTATAAAATTAATTGTGGAAAGAGTGAACTGATGTGGATAAGAAGGTCGGAGTATAGCCCTCAAAGGTTGCCTTTTAAAGAAGTAGCGACAATTAAGTATTTGGGTATATACCTCAATTCGAACCCTAAAACTTGGTATAACATTAATTTTGCTCCTCTTATTAAGAAAATTATATCCGATTTGGAAGTATGGATGCAGTTCCCGTTATCAATAACGGCAAGAGTAAATGTAATAAAAACAATTGTTTTTCCACGCTTGCTGTATCTCTTACAAAATCTTCCTCTTTTGATTCCAACAGCTGACATTAAAGCTATCTATAGGTCGTTCTCCAAATTTATTTGGAGTAATAAAAAAACGCGTATTGCTCTGAAAAAATTAATGCAATCTCGTAATATGGCAGGTCTTGCCTTACCTGACATCTATCTTTCTAACATTATTATGTTGGCTAGGACTGCTTTGGATTGGCTATCGGAGGGTAATATTTTTTCTACTAGTGACCTAGAAAGTCACTTGGCATATCCCTTCTCACTAAAAGCTATTTTACACTCTCCTGTAAAGAAACTCCCGGCAAATATTGCTGGTCTTGTGTCATTAAAAAACATAGTCGTAGGCTGGCAGAAGCTATGTACTATATTGGAAATGGACTTTTCTTTTTCAGAGTTTTTACCAATAAGGGGCAACATAAATTTCTCCCCCGGGATACATCAATTAGTATTTCAAAGTTGGGCTGAAAAGGGCCTCACAGTCGTTCAACAGCTTTTTTCATCAGAGGGATATATATTAACGTTTGAGATGCTGCGGCATAAGTTTGGTCTTCATGTTAATAATTTTTTTGCGTACCTACAAATAAGACATTATATACAGGAATGGAATTGGGATGTTACTAGGGAGGTAGAGTGGGCCGAAGTCAAGAGTTGGGTGAAAATTTTCAGAGCGGGGAATACCTCTATATCTTTAATGTATGACATAATGCTGGCTAAGCAAAGCCTGTTCACACTGAATAAGACGTGTGAGTCTTGGGCAATGCTTCTTCCAGATATAAATACAGATAAAATCATAGCAAGTTGTACTTTGATAAGCAAGTATCAAATCCCGATGAGTTGGAGGGAAGCTCATTTCAAACTCATAAATAACTTTTATCTAACCCCGGCGAGGCTCTCAAGATTTTCTCCCCAGTTACTCTGTCTGTGCCCCCGGTGTTCATCGGATGCAGCTGACCTGGTTCATATGTATTGGTATTGCCCTAAGATTTTACAGCTTTGGAAGAAGGTGGTTTTCTGTTTTAATAAGCACTATCAACTAAATGTAGTATTGGAGATAGAGAACATATTCCTATTAAATATTCAGATATTAACACTTCCCCTAGGTCAGACTATATTAAATACTATAATTTTATTAGTAAGACATTTAATATCCAAAAATTGGAAGGCTAAACGAGCGCCCACATTAAAATTTGTTCTGCAAGAAATCCAAAATCAGATTATTTTTGAATCTTATCATACTAGGTTTCTGAAAGAAAAAAAAATCAAACAATTTTTAGTGGGTTGGTTGCCCATAATTAAATCCTTCCCAATCGATATTCAAAAATTGATACTATTTCCTTTTTTGAGTTCAGAAAGTTTTATGGATTTGGTCTTATTAGGAGATTTCCCGGCCGATTGGATTGTATTAGGATAAAGAAATTTGTTTCCCCCTCCCCCCTCCTTTTTTTTTTTTTTTTTTTTTATGTATGCGTGGTTTAGTTTGGTTTCGATAGCTAGGTTTAGAGTGTTCCCCAAAATGTTAAAAATCCCAACATGATGGTATTAATAAAATTATGATTGCATAGCAGTATATGTTAGACAAATGATGAAAGTGGTGACTAGATGTGGACACAATTTGGTTTAGTTCATTCTGCTATAACAGTTGATAACTTTCTATTGATGAATGTTGTTGAAATTCCACAATGTTATTAATTGTTCTTTATGTTATTTTACTCACCCTGCGAGGTGTGTTTTTCCTTTTTTTTTCCTTGTCTGTAATACCACATGTTGGCTATAAATAAATCAATAAAAAAAAAAAAAAAAAAACATAATCCCTCACTTCATTCCCCCTCAGTGTCCCCCTGTCCACATCCTCAAGTACAGGAACCAGCTGCTGCTGCTGCTCTGGGTCAATGTCCCCCAACAAACGTGTGTCCACAGCAATGTTGTGTAGAATACAGCAAGCATTGACAATGGAACACACTTTGTTGGGGTTATACTGTAGTGCTCCGCCTGTAACATCCAGACACCTGAACCTGGTTTTTAATAGGCCAAAGCTCCTTTCAATGACATTCCTTGTTCTTATGTGTGCCTCCTGGTACCTGAGTTGTGGCTCCGTAATGGGGTGCACCAAGGGGGTTAATAGCCATGGTCTGCAGCCGTACCCTGCGTCACCTGTCATGTAACATATGTGTTTGGATTACTACAGGTACATCATGTGCTTTAAAGGGACACAACATGAATCACATATAAAAGATAGATTTAATAAAAACATTAATGGAAGTAATCAGGATAGTTAATTAAAATTAAAAGGCCTATCTGAATAATGGAAGTGCAATTTATACTAGACTGTCCATTTAATAAGAACCTGCAATTGTTAGCAGCTTGATAATTAACTTCGATTAGATCATTTTCTCCATTCTATAGATAACTTTTGATGACAAGCATATTAGATATGCTCAATAGCTGCTGATTGGTGGCTGCACATAGAAGCCTCATATGATTGGCTCATATATGTGAATTAGAAATTTAAAAAAATAAGATATATAAAGAATGAATAAAATGATATAAGAGAAGTGAATTGTAATGCTGTTTAACATTGTATTCTCTATCTGAAACATGAGATGAAAATATGTGTTTAGTGTCCCTTTATTAGAAATATACAGACAGAATGAAGGTACTCACCAAGCAGCCATCCTCCCGAAAGTGTTCCATTTTCAAACATATTGAATAAGGAGGTCTGGCGCAGGATGTAGGAATCATGTGCACTCCCTGGGAAGCCTGCATACACATGTAAGAATTTCAGATTGGTATCGCAGACCATCTGGCAATTCAATGAGTGAAACCCTTTCCTGTTAATATAGAGGATTGTCTCCTCATGTGGGGCCACAATACGCACATGTGTGCAATCAATTGCCCCCATGACATTAGGAATACCCCCCAGTCGATAGAAGCCTTGTTTAAGACGGTTCCATTCCTGGGGGGTATGGGGGAAATGAATGTATCGTTGTGTCTGGTTATCTAGAGCAGTCAGAACCTCCCCTAGAATCCTGGAGAAGGTAGACTGCGCTAGGCCAGACACAAGCCCCTCTGTTGACTGGTATGAGCCAGTTGCCAGGAAGTGTACAACACACAACAGCTTCTGCATACCAGTCAGAGCTCGGTTCCTATACGCTTGAGGGTCAATTTCATCCTTCAACACCTCATATAGGTTAATGAGGCTTGCAGATGTCAAGCGATATTTTTCCCTGACCTCCACTTCTGTCATCCCAAACAGGGTGACCCTAACCCTGTGTACCCTTGGTGCTCTTCCCCTCTGCTGATGCCTTCGTCTTATAGGCCCTGCTGGCCTATGGGCAGCTGCAGCAACAGCAGCATGGGGAGCACCAGGAACAGGGACAACAGCAGGAGGAGCAGGGAGGGCAGCAGCAGCAGCTGGAGCAGGGACAGCTACAGCACCATGACGAGGGACCTCAGCAGCAGGGATACCATCCAAAACAGGGGCTTGTAGGGGTTCCAGCACCCCTTGTGCCCCACAACGCTGTCTGACTCTAAATGCAATATACTGCAAGGGAAACATGGTGGCTAATGAGGGTGTGCATTTGCAGGTGTTTTAAGGCTGCAGGTGAGAGGTTGTGCTGTTTGTGATTGGTTTGACACACTTGCAGGGGCAGGAATAATAAATGCTTTTAAGAGGTTAACTATTTGTGAACAAGCTGCTGCTATGTATATTGTTAGGCATGCATTTGTTAGGCCTTCTGAGAGTTACGTTGGTTTCTAAGTCAGTGCAAGGGTACCTGCGCCTTCAATTTGTGGCGAGTTGAGAATGGAGTAGATTTTGTAAAATCTGCGCGCGTAAGTCCTTACACCGTATATTGGATAGCAAATTGCGCGTGTTTTGTATGTCAGTCTATGGGCCAAAAAACTACGGGCGACGCCAGAAATCTACGCGCGTAACTTCTAGCTTATGCCGTATATAGGATACCAAATCCGCGCAATTATTGGCGTCGCCGGCTTTTGCGGGCGACGATTTTTATCGGATGGACCCCCATGGATGAGATCTCGCACATCAAATGTGAGATGCTATCATTATGGAAAAAACAATAATTACAACCAGAGCACTGAAAATACGATTGTTACATGTGTAATGTAAATGTTTCTAATTGTAAAAACACTTGCATGTCCCAGATATCTTGCAGAGACAAAAGAGGGGCTGAATTTGGCGATTCCAGGGAGGTATAGACGTGTGATATGGGTTTGTTATTCTAGCATGTGTAATATTCATAAAGACTCTTCTGTCCTGTGAAGCACATCATCTTGCTATTGTAAATCTGATGAGGTTGTTATGTCTATACCTTAGTCATCTTAAAGTCTTACTTTAGATTAAGCTGCAAATAGGTTCCTGCACCCTTTCCATATCACGCAGCAGTAACAGTAAAGAAGTTATTTTAAAATGACTATTGTTTTTGGTCACTTTAAAATGGCTGCCAAGCTCCACCCACTGATGACATAACAATCTGGGTTGTATCTAGGTACTCTGCAGAATAGAATTGACAGCCTGTTGAATCCATTTAGTGAGTCTTTTCTAACTAGTGAAGCCTTTAATGCAGCCAAGATCGTAATGTCATTTTTATATTTTTACTTAAAGGGACACTGAACCCAATTTTTTTCTTTCATGATTCATATAGAGCATGTAATTTTAAGCAACTTTCTAATTTACTCCTATTATCAATTTTTCTTCGTTCTCTTGCTATCTTTATTTGAAAAAGAAGGCATCTAGGCTATTTTTTGGTTCAGACTATGGACAGCACTTTTTTATTGGTTGATGAATTTATCCACCAATTAGCAAGAACAACCCAGATTGTTCACCAAAAATGGGCAGGCATCTAAACTTACATTCTTGCATTTCAAATAAAGATACCAAAGAGAATGAAGAAAATTTGATAATAGGAGTAAATTAGAAAGTTGCTTAAAATTTAATGCTCTATCTGAATCACGATATAAAAAATTTGGGTTCAGTGTCCCTTTAATTAACCCCTCCACTGCTCAGCTATTTCATACCCCACGCTCAAGGCATTTTTAGTCTTTTGCACATCAATATTAGAAAAAAACAAACCTAAATACTAGAAAAACGCTCAATGGGCAGCTAAGATAAAGTGTTGCAAAAAGGCTGTTTTTTCCATAGAGGAAATGTCTGTTGAATCAGAGGAATTAAAAAAAGAAAGTGACAACTGTTACACAGTGTTTGCTGCTTTACTGTTGATGAAGGAAACCCAAAACTTTCTTTCATGATTCAGATAAAGCCATCGATTTTAAATAACTTTCTAATTCAGGTCTATTATCAACTTTCTTCGTTATCTTGGTATCCTTTGTTGAAAAGCAGGGACGTAATGCTTTGGAGCCTACCCATTTATATATGGCAGCAGTTTTGCAAGAATGTTATCTATTTGTAAGAGCAGCCCTATTTCCTACACAGGTATCTCTTCAACAAAGGTTGTCATGGTAACGAAGCAGATTTGATAATAGAAGTAAATTGGAAACCGTTTTTTTAACTGGTATACTGTGTCTGCATCACAAAATAAACTTGTTTTTGTTTCATTTCATATCCCTTTAATGTAAACCAACCGATCAGCTTTCACAGTGCAAAGAAGAAGAAGAGAAAAAACTATGCAAAAAAGTTTTTCTAATGAATTTTAAAATCTGCACATGCATGCAACACCATTCAGATATCTCCCATATGAATATACTTTTTTTTTTTTTTTTTTTTAATAATTTTTATTGAGGAATATTCAGAGGCATACAATAGTCATAAAAACAGGTTCTTGCATTGCATGTCACGTACAGTAAGATTTAGTGTTACAAGAATGAGAAAACAAACACAGAAAATAAACGCAAGTGTAACAATTTACATATCATGCAACCATGAGATACATAGAATGCCAAATATTGAAATGCCTTTTAAATAAAATCCTAGGCCGCTCTTGGACCATCACAAGCATTTAAGATAAAAGAAGGCATGTGCAAACAAAAGAGACCACTTGTGGGTCTCGTTGGTGAACCTCAGTTTTTTATAATTTTATCTCATACTAATATGAATAGTGTGTAAATTAAGTAAGGTGCTAAAGGGATAATAGTATTACGTGCATATATATATTTGGACAATCTTGCATAGATTAAGAAAAAAAAATAATGCTGAGTATAATGGTAACCTGCAAGATTTAGCTAGAAAGGAGGGTATATAGGGTGCGGTATATGTGAGAAAAACCGCGTAGTCAGTCCTCCCACTTAAGGAAGGCATATTAAGTGGAGTGGGGGGGGTGGAGGTGATGAGTTACCTACGAGAAGCAGATAAGAGATGTCAGCTTGTCTTCTAAATTTGCCAACCAGATGCACAGGAAATAGGTTGTAATTGGGCTAACTACTATAGGTGGTTATTTAAACTAGGTGGGTAAAACTTAACATGACTCTAATTAAGGTCTCAAGAGCATGTGGAAAACTAGGGGAGAAGTAAATATAGATTAGCTACTCATGATAGTAGCGCTGCATTATGAGTGTTGTAAGTATATAGATCCCAAATGATGGGAATGTTAATGCAGGGCCAGCCTGCAACAGGGACATACTTGGAGTATTGAATTGATGTTGTACTTCATACTGTAGTTGGGCGTGATTTTGATATGTATGCTAATCAATATATTAATGGGCTAACAAACAAAAAATAGGGGATAATATTATTCCACGCCGAGATTGGTATCTATCTAGGACGAGGAGGGGAACAAAACTTACTATAGGCAGGCTCAAACCTGTTAGGTATTAATATTAGTAGCTAGTTATCTAAGGGGATCTTGCCCTTAAAAATAAGTGAACAGGGAAGCGTCTCCTCACCCCAAAAAATTACACACTGGGACTGAAGAGATAATGAGATTCACAGAAACATATAAAATGCAGATGTTATAAGGGGAAGATTTCTATAGGGAGAGCAAGCGCTAAAGCAGCTGAATAAAACATTAGTGTGCTTCTACTGCCTAGGCACGGGCCCTATGCCCAGCAACAGGCACACACCTTATATAAACTGTCACCCACATTTAAATGCACCTCAGATGTGGGAGATGTTTAGGGCGGTATAATAGAGATGTGTAAGGAGTAAATAGAGTAAAAGAGCCATCTTTCAAAAGTTATAAAACCTAAACAGCTTAGTCTGCTTTCAAACAGTTCAGAGGGAGCATGTAACCAAACAAAAGTTAAATAAGGAATGTTAGTATTAGCAAGGCATCTATCCCATATATATATCCTATTACTTCACTTGAAAAACAAGATATATTTGTAGATAAATAGTGTCTCCGTTTGTATTGATGATGCTAAGGAAGCCCAAGAATAATAGGACCCTTAAATGTAAATAGGTAAATAACACTTTAAATGTGAAGACAGGATACTAAAACAGATTATACATTCTAGCATGTATGCCCAGGAGAAAAAGTGCTGTGAGATCTTGTAATTGAGATAGCATCAAAAGTCAAATAATAACATATAGGGAGAGTACTATTGTTGATCACTAAAACCAAAACTATAAGTGCCCCTGTTTGGAATAAATAGACTAAACTAATAAGATCTACTTTAACTGATTTTCCAATCCAACTTAAGTATCCTAGAAATATGTGCATACCGATATAAACATTTTAACAACCTTAACATTTAGCATATGAGGTGTACAGGACAGTCTTAACCAGACAAGGGAAACATTGTCATAGTGAAATTTTTAAAAGAAGTCCCAGTGTCCAGATATCACGGATACTATGCCCAGATTAACCAATTCCACTTCGCTGGCCACATGGAGCATACTGCTCTTGTTGCACATCACAAGTATGTCCCCGTAATAGGAGGTTGTTATAAAAATTCAGTTCTTGTAACCGGATCTTACTGTGCGAAGGTGACAGCAGCACAGGCCCCGCCAGAGCCGCAGGAGAGAAGTGATGCATGAACTCCGATGTATGAAGATCAGTTGCTTCCTCCGTATGGAACATCAGTGTGTCTCCTAAGCCTAACAGCTCGCCTATGCCCAAGTTTTCCTGAATGGAGCGCAGGACGGAGTCCGTTAAGTGCTTCTTGGTACAGGATACTAGGGCTCCGGATGTGTGGCTCAGGATTCTCTCTGCATAGCTTAAGCCATCTGGTGTTGTTAGTAGTAGCGCAGCTTGATCTGCCCTGGAACAGTGAAGGCTAAGAATCGCCCGTGAATCCTTATCATGGACAGCCATATTTCCAAGCTCTATGCCTCTCGGGTCGTGAGCGAGCAGAGAGCTTGCGGGTGCGGTGGGTAGAGATGATTCCAGTGACTGGCTATCTGCATTACCCACTAGTGCCGAAGGGGCAGTTTCCAGATCGGTCTCCTGTCGTCTGACAACCGGCCTCTCCTTGAGGTCGTTATTGCTACCGGTCAGCGTATGGTCAGTGCTCCTAGTCTCCTGCGTTGTTAGGGAAGCCAAAAGCAAGAGTATATCATCCATCATACTCTGAAAATGTCTCTCCAATAATAGTTGTGTGCGTTGCTCCCAAGCTTGTAGGGCCTCCATATTAGCCGTATCAGTAATTGTACGGGAACTCCACGTGGTGTTTATGAAGAGGATATACTAGCGAAGATCCCCTATACGGCACTCTTTCCTGTTCTTGTAGCTTGGGGTAGTCCTCATATGCTTTCAGTGAAGTTTTAGCAGTGTCTAGATCATTTTAATCTAAAATATAGGCATTTTGTATAGTTATAGCCCAGGAGCTCAAGGAATATGCGACTGACTCCATCGGCTGCTGGCTCCGCCCCCCCATATGAATATACTTTTAACCCCTGTGATTACCTTGTAAGCCTCTTTTGACAGCCCCCTAATCACATAGCTATTTTTTTTTTGCTTAAAGGAATACCGAGTCCAAATTTTTTCTTTCATTATTCAGATAGAGCAAGCAAATTTTAAACAACTTTCTAATTTATTCCTATTATCAATTTTTCTTCGTTCTTTTGCTATCTTTATTTGAAAAGGCAGGAATGAAAGCTTCAGAGACGGCCTATTTTTTGTTCAGTACCCTGGATAGGGCTTGCTGATTGTTGCCTGCATCTAGCCATCCAATCAGCAAGCGCAACTCAGGTTCTCAACCTAAAATGGGCTGGCTCCAAAGCTTTTATTCCTGCTTTTTCAAATAAAGATAGCAAGAGAACGAAGAAAAATTGATAATAGAAGTAAATTAGAAAGCTGCTTAAAATTGCACGCTCAATCCAAATCATGAAAGAAAAAAAATTGGGTTTAGTGTCCCTTTAAATATTTTTTATTGGGTCAAACAAATTTGAACATACATATACTAGTACATGAAAGATTTGTTTACATTTCAATCTGAAATACAGTACTAAGATATATCACAAATTTTCTGTTATTACAAGGTGTGCACACCAGGTTAGGGGGGAGGGGGTAGAAAGAAAAGGGGAGAGAGAGGGAAGCTGTATATCCGATATAGTACATATAAATCTTATCAATTTACGTCAAGAGTCAGTGGTAATGGCTATTTTTTTTATTATCTATTGACTTGCATTTTAGCCAATTAGTGCAGTGTCATGCACAACTTCACATCAGAGAGCACAATGTTATCTATATGGCCCACATGGATTAGCAGTCTCTTGTTTTTGAAAAGCTAATAAAAAATGCATGTGATAAGAGGCTGTCTGTAGTGGCTTTGAAACAGGCAGAAATTTAGAGGTTTAAATGTTATAAAGTATATTAATATAACAATGTTGGTTGTGCAAGGCTGGGGAATGGGTAGTAAAGGCATTATCTATCTTTTTAAACAATAACAATTTTGGTGCTGACTGTCCCTTTAAATGGATGTTTTTATACAATGAGCAAATCGGTTTAAGAAATAGCTTCAGCACAGGGCTACAAAAAAAAGTGTGGGAATTTACCAAGACTTCCACCCGCCTTACAATTACTATTGTTTTATACACACGCACAGTATTTATATGTATATAATATATACACTCTGGTTAATGAAAGCAAATTAAAACCAATGAAGGGTTGCCTTTGTGCCTGAGACGATTCCTCTGTAACAGAGTCTCACCCACTTAATTGGATACTAAACCCAAATGTATTCTTTCATGATTCGGATAGAGCATGCACTTTTAAGCAACTGTCTAATGTACTCTTATTATCAATTTGTTCATCCTTCTCTTGGTATCTTTATTTCAAAAGCAGGAATGAAAGCTTAGGAGCCGGCCCATTTTAGGTTCAGCACCTGGGTAGCGCTTGCTGATTGGTGGCTAAATGTAGCCTCCAATCAGCAAGGGCTATCCAGGATTCTGAACCAAAAAGTGGAAACCTGGTACTAAAATGGAGCCGTAAACTACTTTTAGCAGTCGGCCACTTCAGTAGCTTATGGCTCCATTTTTTACAGCTCAATGGAAGCGAGTCCCAAGTCGTTTATGTACGGATAGCAAACTTTCTTTATTTAAACAATTATATTTAAATGACATGGGCTATGTAAGGTGGTTGTAGAGGATGACTTTACAATCCTCAAGCATTTACAGAATAGGTGACTTGGAGGTTTTTCTAAAAAGCTATATTACCTGAGTTTGCTAAGTCTGTGCACACTCACACTGCTATGTATAGCAGCCTTTATCAATTTTAAGAGATTTAGAGTTTAAAAACATGCATGTTAATTTGCAGTTGACTCAAAGACTGTATGGACCTGCCTTTAATATGGTTAAACTCATCTGTAGAGAGCTTAAGAACATTTAGATCCATCACTTAGGACTTGATTTCTGCAATACGCTTAATTCTGGATTATCCTTAATCCAGTCATTGTAAAAGTATCTGCCTGACTCATCCACTTTACCCATTGTTCATCATTTACTAATATAACAATTCCATATACCTAGAAAATCCTGGTTAAAAGATAAACATAATTCTGTCTGTCACTTTACCTTTAAACATCCTACATTTTATCAGCAGACTTCCTCAATCACACCCTTGGATCTACCCATTAACTGTGCTTCTGCTCTGCTATAGTCAACCTATTCTTGTAGGTTCTGCTATTGTGTGTAACTTTTTACCCTGCAGCTCCTGGTCCCTTTTTAGAGATCTGATAAAAAAAAATAAGTTCTCTAAATCTCTGTATATTCATATTATCCTACAAACTCTCTTTTCTTGTCACAATATAGCGATAACTATTGGCCACCACAAGTTATTCCCCAAGTGATTTTTGTGCCTTATTTTCTATTTTAACTGATAAAAGAGGGATATACAGGTGGCCCTCGTTTTACAACGGTTCAATTTACACCGTTTCAGAATAACAACCTTTTTTTCCAGTCATGTGACTGCTATTGAAAAGCATTGAGAAGCTTTTTTATTAAAATAGCCAGTAGGTGGAGCTGTTCGCTTGTGTTGCAGTAAAGCCAAGCAAGCTGAAATTAATCAGTTTAACCAGATCTGAGCTATAGAGCAGATTTCAAGGAACAAGATCTTCCTGTCTATAACTCAGTCCAGATTGGAATGCATAGAAATAACTGTTTGCAGAGAAATGCAAGTGAAGTCTGTGTTGTGTGATTATTTTATTAGGTTTATAATGCTGTTTAGCAAATGTTTTTGTTCATTTAACTTAGTTTAATTATATATTCTGTGTTGTGTGATTATTTTATTAGGTTTATAATGCTGTCTAGCATTTAAAGTCTTCATTTCAAAGCTTTTAAAATAATGTATTAGGTGTTACTTATGACAATTTTGAGAGGGGCCTGGAACCTATCTCCCTCACTTCCCATTGACTTACATTATAAACTGGGTTTCAATTTACAACGGTTTCGATTTACAACCATTCCTTCTGGAACCTAACCCCGGCGTAAACTGAGGGCTACCTGTATACCGTTGTACAATGTAATGATGCTACCAACACTGCAGCTATCAATACTATAACTGTTCAGCATATATCAGCATATAAACACTACAATGCAAAATATTTGCATGAAGATAAATGTTTTAGAAGTACATTAAATACTGTGAGATTATTTCTCTAAAATATCTTTTCTAACTATCCATATATGGCTTCAGCATAGGAGATAAATTGAAATGCTTTTAAACCAAGGGAAACAACATGGCAGCAACAATAGTTTATGAAGACTAAAACTTGACAATTATTTCTTAAAAATTTAAACTAATACAATTTTTACAAATACATCTACATATCATTCTCAGGCTAATCTTTGATTGGCATATTACTATATTTAGCATATATTTTCAGTATTTAAAATAATATAAAAAAGTGCTTCTTTAGCAAAAATAAATAAAAAGTTTAATCATTGTCAACATTAAAATAGTAACAGATTGTGTTACACAGAAAACAATGTACATGTTTTCTTGCAACATGAACACTTAGGCCTAGATTTGGAGTTCGGCGGTAGCCGTCAAAACCAGCGTTAGAGGCTCCTAACGCTGGTTTTGGCCGCCCACTGGTATTTGGAGTCAGTGATTAAAGGGTCTAACGCTCACTTTACAGCCGCGACTTTTCCATACCGCAGATCCCCCTACGCCATTTGCGTAGCCTATATTTTCAATGGGATCTTTCTAACGCTGGTATTTAGAGTCGTTTCTGAAGTGAGCGTTAGAGCTCTAACGACAAAATTCCAGCCGCCTGAAAAAAGCAGGAGTTAAGAGCTTTCTGGCTAACGCCGGTTTATAAAGCTCTTAACTACTGTACCCTAAAGTACACTAACACCCATAAACTACCTATGTACCCCTAAACCGAGGTCCCCCCACACCGCCGCCACTCGATTAAAATTTTTAACCCCTAATCTGCCGACCGCCACCTACGTTATATTTATGTACCCCTAATCTGCTGCCCCTAACCCCGCCGACCCCTGTATTATATTTATTCACCCCTAACCTGCCCCCCACAACGTCGCCGCCAGCTACTTACAATAATTAACCCCTAATCTTCCGACCGCAAATCGCCGCCACCTACGTTATCCCTATGTACCCCTAATCTGCTGCCCCTAACATCGCCGACCCCTATATTATATTTATTAACCCCTAATCTGCCCCCCTCAACGTCGCCGACACCTGCCTACACTTATTAACCCCTAATCTGCCGAGCGGACCTGAGCGCTACTATAATAAAGATATTAACCCCTAACCCGCCTCACTAACCCTATCATAAATAGTATTAACCCCTAATCTGCCCTCCCTAACATCGCCGACACCTACCTTCAATTATTAACCCCTAAACTTCCGATCGGAGCTCACCGCTATTCTAATAAATGGATTAACCCCTAAAGCTAAGTCTAACCCTAACACTAACACCCCCCTAAGTTAAATATAATTTACATCTAACGAAATTAATTAACTCTTATTAAATAACTTATTCCTATTTAAAGCTAAATACTTACCTGTAAAATAAATCCTAATATAGCTACAATATAAATTATAATTATATTATAGCTATTTTAGGATTAATATTTATTTTACAGGTAACTTTGTATTTATTTTAACCAGGTACAATAGCTATTAAATAGTTAAGAACTATTTAATAGTTACCTAGTTAAAATAATAACAAATTTACCTGTAAAATAAATCCTAACCTAAGTTATAATTAAACCTAACACTACCCTATCAATAAAATAATTAAATAAACTACCTACAATTACCTACAATTAACCTAACACTACACTATCAATAAATTAATTAAACACAATTGCTACAAATAAATACAATTAAATAAACTAGCTAAAGTACAAAAAATAAAAAAAGAACTAAGTTACAGAAAATAAAAAAATATTTACAAACATAATAAAAATATTACAACAATTTTAAACTAATTACACCTACTCTAAGCCCCCTAATAAAATAACAAAGCCCCCCAAAATAAAAAATTCCCTACCCTATTCTAAATTAAAAAAGTTACAAGCTCTTTTACCTTACCAGCCCTGAACAGGGCCCTTTGCGGGGCATGCCCCAAGAATTTCAGCTCTTTTGCCTGTAAAAAAAAACATACAATACCCCCCCCCCAACATTACAACCCACCACCCACATACCCCTAATCTAACCCAAACCCCCCTTAAATAAACCTAACACTAAGCCCCTGAAGATCTTCCTACCTTGTCTTCACCATCCAGGTATCACCGATCCGTCCTGGCTCCAAGATCTTCATCCAACCCAAGCGGGGGTTGGCGATCCATAATCCGGTGCTCCAAAGTCTTCCTCCTATCCGGCAAGAAGAGGACATCCGGACCGGCAAACATCTTCTCCAAGCGGCATCTTCGATCTTCTTCCATCCGGTGCGGAGCGGGTCCATCTTGAAGCAGGCGACGCGGATCCATCCTCTTCTTCCGATGTCTCCCGACTAATGACGGTTCCTTTAAGGGACGTCATCCAAGATGGCGTCCCTCGAATTCCGATTGGCTGATAGGATTCTATCAGCCAATCGGAATTAAGGTAGGAATTTTCTGATTGGCTGATGGAATCAGCCAATCAGAATCAAGTTCAATCCGATTGGCTGATCCAATCAGCCAATCAGATTGAGCTTGCATTCTATTGGCTGTTCCGATCAGCCAATAGAATGCGAGCTCAATCTGATTGGCTTATGGGATCGGCCAATCGGATTGAACTTGATTCTGATTGGCTGATTCCATCAGCCAATCAGAAAATTCCTACCTTAATTCCGATTGGCTGATAGAATCCTATCAGCCAATCGGAATTCGAGGGACGCCATCTTGGATGACGTCCCTTAAAGGAACCGTCATTAGTCGGGAGACATCGGAAGAAGAGGATGGATCCGCGTCGCCTGCTTCAAGATGGACCCGCTCCGCACCGGATGGAAGAAGATCGAAGATGCCGCTTGGAGAAGATGTTTGCCGGTCCGGATGTCCTCTTCTTGCCGGATAGGAGGAAGACTTTGGAGCACCGGATTATGGATCGCCAACCCCCGCTTGGGTTGGATGAAGATCTTGGAGCCAGGACGGATCGGTGATACCTGGATGGTGAAGACAAGGTAGGAAGATCTTCAGGGGCTTAGTGTTAGGTTTATTTAAGGGGGGTTTGGGTTAGATTAGGGGTATGTGGGTGGTGGGTTGTAATGTTGGGGGGGGGTATTGTATGTTTTTTTTTACAGGCAAAAGAGCTGAAATTCTTGGGGCATGCCCCGCAAAGGGCCCTGTTCAGGGCTGGTAAGGTAAAAGAGCTTGTAACTTTTTTAATTTAGAATAGAGTAGGGAATTTTTTATTTTGGGGGGCTTTGTTATTTTATTAGGGGGCTTAGAGTAGGTGTAATTAGTTTAAAATTGTTGTAATATTTTTATTATGTTTGTAAATATTTTTTTATTTTCTGTAACTTAGTTCTTTTTTTATTTTTTGTACTTTAGCTAGTTTATTTAATTGTATTTATTTGTAGCAATTGTGTTTAATTAATTTATTGATAGTGTAGTGTTAGGTTAATTGTAGGTAATTGTAGGTAGTTTATTTAATTATTTTATTGATAGGGTAGTGTTAGGTTTAATTATAACTTAGGTTAGGATTTATTTTACAGGTAAATTTGTTATTATTTTAACTAGGTAACTATTAAATAGTTCTTAACTATTTAATAGCTATTGTACCTGGTTAAAATAAATACAAAGTTGCCTGTAAAATAAATATTAATCCTAAAATAGCTATAATATAATTATAATTTATATTGTAGCTATATTAGGATTTATTTTACAGGTAAGTATTTAGCTTTAAATAGGAATAAGTTATTTAATAAGAGTTAATTTATTTCGTTAGATAAAAATTATATTTAACTTAGGGGGGTGTTAGTGTTAGGGTTAGACTTAGCTTTAGGGGTTAATCCATTTATTAGAATAGCGGTGAGGTCCGATCGGAAGTTTAGGGGTTAATAATTGAAGGTAGGTGTCGGCGATGTTAGGGAGGGCAGATTAGGGGTTAATACTATTTATGATAGGGTTAGTGAGGCGGATTAGGGGTTAATAACTTTATTATAGTAGCGCTCAGGTCCGCTCGGCAGATTAGGGGTTAATAAGTGTAGGTAGGTGTCGGCGACGTTGTGGGGGGCAGATTAGGGGTTAATAAATATAATATAGGGGGCGGCGGTGTTAGGGGTAGCAGATTAGGGGTACATAGGGATAACGTAGGTGGCGGCGTTTTACGGAGCGGCAGATTAGGGGTTAATAATAATATGCAGGGGTCAGCGATAGCGGGGGCGGCAGATTAGGAGTTAATAAGTGTAAGGGTAGGGGTGTTTAGACTCGGGGTACATGTTAGGGTGTTAGGTGCAGACGTAGGAAGTGTTTCCCCATAGGAAACAATGGGGCTGCGTTAGGAGCTGAACGCTGCTTTTTTGCAGGTGTTAGGTTTTTTTTCAGCTCAAACAGTCCCATTGTTTCCTATGGGAGAATCGTGCACGAGCACGTTTTTGAGGCCGGCCGCGTCCGTAAGCAACTCTGGTATCGAGAGTTGCATTTGTGGTAAAAATGCTCTACGCTCCTTTTTTGGAGCCTAACGCAGCATTTGTTTTAACTCTCGATACCAGAGTTAAATTTATGGTGCGGCCAGAAAAAAGCCTGCGTAGCGTTAACAGCCCTTTTACCGCCGAACTCCAAATCTAGGCCTTAGAAACTTGAGTTACCATGATTTTTGAAGCAAACAACCTCTACTGAGCATGGGCATGAAACTGACTGGAGCTACTGCATGTGTCTCCTTGCAACCATCTCAAAGGGAATGCTCCTCCTTTGCCTTCTTGTAGAGACCACAGCCCCCTTGTGGGGCTGTGACAGGAAGAAATAGACCTTGCACAAATTAAGTCTATACCCAATGCATAATTTTGATTACTTATTGTTACATACCAGAGAAGCATTCTGCAACTGGTCTTACATCTATAAGCTTGTAAGAAGTACATGAAACATTTAAATATTCATTGTTTGTTAGGAGCCAAAAATTGCTGCCAAGGTCCACCCACCTATTGCATGTATATTTTGGTATGTTAAAGGGACAGTCTACTATAAATTAAACTTTCATCATTCAGATAGGACTTTTAATTTTAATCAACTCTCCAATTTACTTTTATCATCAAATTTGCTTTTTTCTCTTGGTATTCTTAGTTTAAACTAAACATAGGTAGGCTCATGTGCTAATTTCTAAGTCTTTGAGGGCTGCCTCTTATCACATGCTTTTTAAATTCCTTTTCAACACAAAGAGAAGGAAAGTACACGTGGGCCATATAGATAACACTGTGTTCAGGCACAGGGGGTTATTTAAGATTTACAAAACAATCCTAAATTTAAGACAATAGATAATAAACAGTCAGTCATGTGATCAGGGGGCTGGAAGAAGGTTCTTAGATACAAGGTAATCACAGAGGTAAAAAGTATATTAATATAATTGTGTTGGTTGTGCAAAACTGGCGAATGGGTAATAAAGGGATTATCTATCTTTTAAAACAATAACAATTCTATGGTAGACTGTCCCTTTAAGTTTCCCCAATCATGATCAACTCTTAAATATGTTGTCCTATTATAAGATATTGATTTGTGCATGTGCAATTTGAAATAGCTAACTGGAAAATATTAAATGTTTACTGCCAAACCGTCATACATAAAAACAGCCAACTGGACAAGAAGAAAGCTGTGTGCGGAGCTTGGCGGCCATTTTTCGGCTGCTAACAAACATTGATTATTTAAAAGTTTCATGTACTTCTTCCAACCTTATAGATGTAGAACCTGTTACAAGATGCCTGTCTCGTGTGTAACAATAAGTAATAAAGAATAAGTATTGGGTCTACACTGTCTCTTTAAATATAACCCAATGCTTTGTGCTTTTTAAAACACACTGTTTTAAAAAAATGCCCCTTTAACACTGTAATTTTGTTAGAAACAATTACATTGCTTTGTAGTCCAGGGAAATGTTATTGGAAACCCCTATTTTTATCTCCACTGCTGTGGCCATTTAGGGAAAGATGAAAATTAGCTACTGTACTGATTAAGCAATTACTGTGTAGAATATTGCTGGGTAAGGTTTTGATCTGGAAGCAAGGGTAAAACATTAAAAACTAAAGCACAGGAAAAGAAAGCAAACTAAACTATGAAAGTACTGTACATATTTTTTTTACTACATACACACATTTTATAAGGAATTCAACTTTATGCTTAATATCCCATTAGTGATGGTAAATTCACCTCACTAACTTTAGATATATTAAAAGCTCTGCTAATTATAAGTATATTGAGGTGCTTATTTTCTTCAAAAACGAATACAACTTCTATAAAACACCATTATTGTGAGGCTCCGTTACCTGCCTTAATGCAACCTCTGTCATAGATTTTCTTAGTGTGATATTTGACTGGCAGCTCTTCCAGCCAATAGGAGCCTCACCATGAGCCCTATGTAATTTACTTACAGCATGCTCCCGTGCTTCTAACTTTTAGCTGACTTAGCCTTGAAGTGCAACTGCGCATGCGCAGCTCGCTACACTAGATTACCTCACTGTTTCAGTTGCGCAAATAGCGTAGTGAGCTGCGCGTGCGCAGTTGCACTTCAAGGCTAAATCAGCTAATAGAAGCACTGAAGCTTATAATTACCAGAGCTTTCAATATATCTAAAGTTAGTGAGGTGAATTTACCATCACTTTAAGAAGTTTATTGCTTTCCTAAAGCCAAATTCGACCCAAGCAAAAAGACAATGCTAATAGAATTGTTTATCAGAACAAGTCACGATTAAATATGAACTCACAGATTTCAATTTTTTTTAGGTCATCCATCTGAACTAAACTGGTGTCATGAAACCTCCAATATCAAAGTATCTAGGTATAAAACCAACCACCCATTGATATAAGTAAGAACTTGGGGGGGGAAATATACAAGAATCAAAAAATGTTGTACAAAATGCTCACAAGGTAGTTTCTATCAAATGTTTTAGATTTATTCATAAGAACAAAAAGTTTCATATAACTGCTCTACGTGTTTTATTTTGACCTTACTTAGTAGGTTTAGCTACTTTCTCTTCTCCACTGATGGTCAGCTTTATATCTGGATACTCTGGTTTTCAAACATTCATGACACCAGTTGATTTAGATTGATGGGCACTGAACATCTTGGTATCTGTGAGTACATTGTTGTTCATCGCTGTTATATGCTATTCCATTGTAGTTGCCTTTGTACTTCTTTTTATGTTATTCCCCTTGGAGCCTTTTGTGTTTTTTGGCTGGTTTTATGCAATACTGCTGCACAACTATAGGGGAAGTGTTGTGTTTTGTTATCCACTGATTTATTTCTGCCGGTTTACTTTATCATTTGTCCTGTGTATTGCTTTCACAAACAGGGACATCTGGGGACTGAGAGAAACTAAGGGCAAAATGTATCATCATTGCAGACGGACAGGTTTACAAGTAGTGAACCTGTCCACCTGTAACCTCCATTTGCAATGCTGCATCGCATGGCGAAATTAACATTGTACAAAAGGTTTCTTGTGCATGCTGCCCCCTGCTCTCCAGCGCAACCAATTGCACTAGAGCAGGGCATGTCAATCACCCCAAACGAGCAAGTGTTGGGGTAATTGATCTTGCTACTTTTGAGGTGGTGGAGAGGCAGAAGAAGCAGTTTCTGCTTCTTAAATATGTGGCAGCAGGATCATTCATGCAAAGTTGCTCCACATAGCCTAAAAATACTGCTTCATAAATCTACCTGTTTGTGTTTTTTTGAGAGTTATGATCGCCAAGCCTTCTTTTGGTATTTGTGTCCATATGCGCATTATTAGATCAGAATTGTCAGTAAAGTTTTTACGCTCATTTTAAACTAAAAAAAAAAAATGTTTTTGGCAGAAAAAACACTAAACTGCATTGGAAAGCAACTTGTTGCAAATATCTCCATCAGAAGTAGGAAACAGATTGGTGATCAGTGCTTCTGGGTGGGAAAAAAAATCTAATCTGAGTTTAACACTAATCCAGATGTACTTTATTCTAAGTAAACACTGGTAATCATTGCTCCCAAGACAAGTTAAGATATAATCAGCAAACTAGACAGTATTTATTAAATCCATAGTAATCAAAATGACACAGATCAAAGACAGGATAATCAGATATATGAGAATATAATCCAGGCCTTTCATTACAAAAGATTTAAAGAGACAGTTAATATGTATGATCTAAATGTAATTTCAGAACATTATAAACACAGAAATGAATTACAATCTATGTAAACTCTGGTCATCAGCATATGTTCATACTATGTAAAGATTTTATTATTTAAATCTATGAGGGTGAATTTTAAGGCACGCAGAAATTCCACAATTCCCAAAATACATTAAAAAAGCAGTGATTGCATGTTTGTGCTATTAAAAGAATATATCAAGTGTAGCAAGCTTTAGTCTACTAAAAAATCTGCCTTGCAGCATAGGCAGATTTCTGATGTTTCAGTAGTATTTGATCAAGTTTAGCACCATTTTCATTTTATGCCAAAAAAAAAAAATAAAAAATATATATATATATATATATATATATATATATACATACATAGTAGCAAAAGAATGCGGCACTCTCTTAAATCAAACGTGATGATTTAAATGTATAACATTTTGGGGTTTCACCCCATCTTCAGATACAATTATTCACATCATAAATATATATATATATATATATATATATATATATATATATATATATATATATATACATATATAAATTTCATAGGTAAAAACAAACAAACAAACAAAAAAAAACAACAGCAAAGGTTCTACTTCTATTTAAATGGAGTGATAGCAAAAATACAAAAAATTCTGCAGTACTTTGGGCACGGATTTCTCTGAAATTCCTGGTAGTGAAGGGTTTAAAAAGATTGAGTACATGATAAGTAATTTTTGAGAAAAGAAATGTAGATATTAAAATGTAATAGGCATTTTTGATGTGTTGGAAAAACTAGGGAAATAACATTTTTATCAGACAAAATATAAACAAATATAGATGTTACATATATAAAAAAAGGTATGTAAACATCTCTAAAATGTTTGCCTTTTGTTTCCCTGAACAAATTATTCTATCTCATGTTGAAACAGAAAAAACAGCTTTTCCCGTCTGGCTTTTTTTACTTGCTTCTCTGGAGTCTGCACAAAAAAAAAATCAGATTATGGAGCAACTGGTACCTTGCAAGAAATACTGACACTGTTGCTGCTGAAGAAAAAAAAAAATGAGGAAAACATTCAGTGTTCGGGTTTCACACCTTCCTCCACGGTCACCCTGGCTGGCATTTTGACTATACTATCAGATATACGAAATATAGATCTAGTCAATAGATGGACAAATAAACTGTTAGTGCCATTGAAATGGCTGTCAATTACGGTGTCTTTAAATCTGTAATGTATGTGGTACAATATGTCCAAAGAATTCCAGATAGTAGAAGAATCTGTTCCCACCAACCTTTCTTGATAGTTACTGGAGCTACAATGTATGGGATATACATTTTGAAAGTGATGTTGAAATAAACAGATTTTACCTGTGTTTATAATCAATAATAGATTTCTGTTAAAAGCAAATGGTTATATTGATAACAACCTTATAAAGAAATGCATTACCACAAAATCCTATAAATTATACGTTATATTATCATCAGCATTATTTTATATTGCTAACAAGGGGTACAACACATAACGTCACAGCAATACAGAGCAACATACTTGCAAATAATAAAACATATAACACATATATATATATTTATTATGGCAAGAAAAGGAAAGTGAAAATGACTTCATTCATGTGTAAATTTTGTTTTTAAATCTGGTTTGATGTTAATCTAAGTTACAGTAATCAACACAATCTGTTTTAACTAATAACACACAAATTATTGCATTGTCCTTGTACATATTGAATATATCATTCTAATATTCACAGTATAGGTTGTATGTGAAAGTTGACCCTAGGCTAATGACATCAACAAAAGCTAATTCAATTTAGAAATTGGCAAACGTTGCGTTCAATTAATGAAACAAGATTGGAGTTGTGGGTTAGAGCTACTTTAACTTATAAAAAACACTCAAACATTTTGAGTTTGCTACTCACAAAATGCATCTGTTGACGTGAACCATGCCTTGCAAAAAAGAGCTCTCAGGAGACTGTGATCAAGAATTGTTGCATTGCATAAAGCTGGAAAGGGTTACAAAGTTATCTCAAAGAGCTTAGATATTCATCTGTCCACTGTTAGACACATTGGCCTCTAGTTATCAAGCTCCGTACGTACCTGCCTTCGCCGGCCCCAATACGCTCGCCTACCATCGCCGCCGCGGACCTGAATACGTTCGCCAAAGTTATCAAAAAAAGCTGCACACCAAGTACGGGGCGATGAGCAGCGGACTGTGATAGTTATCACTCATCCGATCTCGCTGCTCTTTGGCTTTTCTACAGCTTTATTGATAAGCTGTCACTAAGCACTCACACTATACTATACTGTTCTACCCCCTATACCGCCGCCCCGGAGCCCCCCGCAACTAAATAAAGTTATTAACCCCTAAACCGCCGCTCCTAGACCCCGCCGCAACTATAATAAATGTATTAACCCCTAAACCGCTGCTCACGGACCCCTCCGTCACCTACATAATACCTATTAACCCCTATCCTGCCCCCCCTATACCGCCGCCACCTATAATAAATTTATTAACCCCTATCCTGCGGATCCCGTACCCCGCCGCAACTAAATAAATTGTTTAACCCCTAAACCGCCGCTCCCGGACCCCGTCGCCACCTATATTAAACTTATTAACCCCTAATCTGCCCCCCCTACACCGTCGACACCTATAATAAATTTATTAACCCCTATCCTGCCCCCCCTATACCGCCGCCATCTATAATAAATTTATTAACCCTATCCTGCGGATCCCGTACCCTGCCGTAACTAAATAAATTGTTTAACCCCTAAACCACCGCTCCCGGACCCCGCCACCACCTATATTAAACTAATTAACCCCTATCCTGCCCCCCTATACCGCCGCAACCTATAATAAAATGATTAACCCCTAAACCTAAGTCTAACACTAACCCTAACACCCCCCTAACTTAAATATTAATTAAATAAATATAAATAATATTACTCTTATTAAATTAATTATTCCTATTTAAAACTAAATACTTACCTATAAAATAAACCCTAATATAGCTACAATGTAATTAATAATTACATTGTAGCTATTTTAGGATTTATATTTATTTTACAGGTAACTTTGTATTTATTTTAACTAGGTACAATAGTTATTAAATAGTTATTAACTATTTAATAACTACCTAGCTAAAAGAAATACAAAATTACCTGTAAAATAAATCCTAACCTAAGTTACAATTAAACCTAACACTACACTATCATTAAATTAATTAAATAAATTAGCTACCAATACCTACAATTAAATACAATTAAATAAACTAAACTAAATTACAAAAACAAACACTAAATTACAGAAAAAAAAATATTATTAATTACAAGAATGTTAAACTAATTACACCTAATCTAAGCCCCCTAATAAAATAAAAAAAAAACAAAATAATAAGTCCCTACCCTATTCTACATTACAAAGTAATCAGCTCTTTTACCAGCCCTTAAAAGGGCTTTTTGCGGGGCATTGCCCCAAAGTAATCAGCTCTTTTACCTGTAAAAAAAATACAACCCCCCAACATTAAAACCCACCACCCACATACCCCTACTCTAACTCACCCAAACCCCCCTTAAATAAACCTAACACTACCCCCCTAAAGATCTCCCTACCTTGAGTCGTGTTCACCCAGCCAGGCCGAAGTCATCCTCCAAGGGGCGCTGAAGAGGTCTTCCATCCGATAGAAGTCATCATCCAAGGGGCACTGAAGAGGTCTTCCATCCGATAGAAGTCTTCATCCAGGCGGCGTCTTCAATCTTCATCCATCCGGAGCCGAGCGGAGCCATCTTCTTCCCAGCCGACGCGGATCCATCCTCTTCAACCGACACCTACTTGCCGAATGAAGGTTCCCTTTAAGGGACGTCATCCAAGATGGCGTCCCTCAAATTCCGATTGGCTGATAGGATTCTATCAGCCAATCGGAATTAAGGTAGGAAACATCTGATTGGCTGATTCAATCAGCCAATCAGATTCAAGTTCAATCGGATTGGCTGATCCAATCAGCCAATCAGATTGAGCTTGCATTCTATTGGCTGATCGGAACAGCCAATAGAATGCAAGCTCAATCTAATTGGCTGATTGGATCAGCCAATCCGATTGAACTTGAATCTGGGGGTAGAACAGTATAGTATAGTGTGAGTACTTAGTGACAGCTTATCAATAAAGCCGAAGAGCAGCGAGATCGGATGAGTGACAACTATCACAGTCTGCTGCTCATCGCCCCGTACATGGTGCGCGGCTTTTTGACAGCTTTTTTGATAACTTTGGCGAACGTATTCAGGTCCGCGGCGGCGATGGTAGGCGAGCGTATTGGGGCCGGCGAAGGCAGGTACGTACGGAGCTTGATAACTAGAGGCCCATTGTCTATAAATAGAGACAATTTAGTACTGTGGTTACTCTACTTAAAAGATGACTCAAAGGGCACACCACAGAATTCTCAATGAGGTAAAAAAGAACCCTAGTGACAGCTAAAAACTTGAAATCATTGAAACTGGTTAACATCTCTGTTCATGAGTGTACTATAAGGAAAACATTGAACAGGTATAGTGTCCATGGTAGGACACCACAAAGAAAGTTGCTGCTTTCCCCAAAAAACATTGCTGGACACCTGAAGTTTGCCAAAGACCACCTTGACACTCAGCCAAGGTTGAGTTGTTTGGGAAGAACACACAGCACTATGTATGGCGTAAAAAGGACAATGCATACCAACATGAAGACATACCAATGGTTTAGTAAAGTGGAAGGAGCATCATGATTTGAGGCTGCTTTGTGGCTTCGGGGTCTGGACCACTTGCCGTTATCGAGGGAAAAATTAATTCCCAAGTTTATCAAGGTATTCTACAGGATAATATCAGGGTTGATATGCACTAGGTGAAGCTCAGTAGTAGTTGGGTGATGCAGTAGGACAATTATTATAAACATCGAAGTAAATACATTACAGAATGGCTTCATAAAAAGAAAATCCACCTTTTGGAGTGGCCCAGTCAGAGTCCAGACCTTAAAGGGACAGTAAACCTAGCAAATAATGTTATATAATTCTGCACATAGTGCAGAATTATATAACATTAGCTTACCGCCATGTTTCTAAAGCAAAGGGTTATATAGATATTTTGCAACGAAAATAAAACGCCGCTCCTGGCTCTACTGAGCGGGTCTGTTTTCTTCTCCTAAGTGCATCTGGGCACACTGTCTAAACACAGCCGGCCCTATCGCGCTATTAAACCTATTGTAGCTCGCTCCCGCTACCAGACCAGAACGGGAGCGAGCTACATTGAGTTTAATAGCGCAAACAGGCACGCTGTGAATAGACAGCTTGCCCGCGATGCGCTTAGGAAAAGATAACAGACACGCTCAGTAGAGCCAGGAGCGGCATTCTGTTTTTGTTATGATATATCTATATAACCCTTTGCTTTAGAAACATGGCAGTAAGCTAATGTCATATAATTCTGCACTATGTGCAGAATTATATAACATTATTTGCTAGGTTTACTGCCCCTTTAATTATTATTATCATGTATTTGAGGAGTGCCAACAGATTCTGCAGCATTAACCCCATAGAAATGTTGTAGAATTACCCCAAGAGAGCAGTTCACGCCAGACATCCTAAGAATATGGCTGAGCTGAAGCAGTTCTGTAAGGAAGTCGTCCAAAATTCCTCCTGAACGTTTGTGTGGGTCTAATCCGCAGATACTGGAAATGATTGGCTGAGGTTATTGCTGCCATAGAAGGATCAACTAGTTATTAAAGGGACAGTCAAGTTCAAAAAAACTTTCATGATTCAAATAGGGCATGTAATTTTAAACAACTTTCCAATTTACTTTTATCACCAATTTTGCTTTGTTCTCTTGATATTCTTAGTTGAAAGCTAAACCTAGAAGGTTCATATGCTAATTTCTTAGACCTTGAAGGCTGCCTCTAATCTGATTGCATTTTGACAGTTTTTCACCACTAGAGGGCGTTAGTTCATGTGTTTCATATAGATAATATTGAGCTCATATTAGCCAAAATATTGAGCCCTTTTTGGCTAAAATGCAAGTCTGTCAAAAGAACTGAAATAAGGGGTCTGCAGAGGCTTAGATACAAGGTAATTACAGAGGTAAAATGTGTATTATTATAACTGTTGGTTATGCAAAACTTGGGAATAGGTAATAGGGAATAGGTAATAAAGGGATTATCTATCATTTTTAACAATTCTGGTGTTGCCTGTCCCTTTAAATCACAGCACTGTGAATGTTTAATGGGATGTGTTAAATAAAGACATGAAAGATTATAATTGTTTGTGCATTGTTAGCTTAAGCAAATTGTGTCTGTCTATACTTGTGACTTTGATGAAGATGAGATGACATTTTATGACCATTTCATGCAGAAAAACAACTAATTCTAAATGGTTCACATACTTTTTCTTGCCACTATATGTATGTATGTATGTATGTATATATATATATATATATATATATATATATATATATATATATATATATATATATATATATATATATATACATACACACAACACGTAGAAAGTCTGGCACTCTCTTGCAAGCACACAGCTAGATTACAAGCAAAATGGTAGTTACAACATTTGGCCAAATATTAATAGGCCCAGGAGCTTGTCAAGGTTTCTTCCTCCCTGGGTCCCTAATCTACAGCCACACAATGCGTGCCTTTAACCAAACACACTGAGATACAAACAAGGGTGACACAGGCCCTTTGTAATTTTCCTAGACACATACAAAACATGGAAATGGACTACACTCTCAAACTGGCCTGGGTATACATCCCATGACCCTGCACAAATAATAGCCCTGGGTGCTCACCAGAACTCACAGCCAGCTGCACAGCTTTTAGTGACTTAGGCAGTTAAACCCAGACAAGCATGGGTGCAAAGCCCATAAGAAAAATTACAAAACAAAATTATTAACATATTACATAGAAAGTATGGCACTCTATTGCAAGCACACAGGTAGATTAAAAGCAAAGTGGAAGAGTTAGTTACAGCATTTGGCCAATTGGTAATAGGCCCAGGACCTTGTCAAGGTCTCTTCCTCCCTCCCTGGGCCTGTGTCACCCTTGTTTGTATCTCAGTATGTTTGGCTGAAGACATGCATTGTGTGGCTATAGGTTAGGGACCCAGGCAGCAAGAGACATTGACGAGGTCCTGGGCCTATCAGCATTTAGTCAAATGCTGTAACTAACTGAACATGGTACATTAAGACCAAATTTTTTTTAAAAAAAATACCAATTCTTCTATTCTTTTCTTTAAAATTCATGTCTGTTGGCACCTTTGAAGGTTTGGAATGCTACACTAGTGAATGGGGCTGACTAAAATCCCCAAAGCAATTGCCTGTGCTCTACCTTTATTCTGTATGCAGGGGGAAGGGGGGGGGGCACTGTCACTGGAAACACCCCATTGTGTCTGGTTTATGTGCTTAGAAAAGGAACATAGAAGGGTAAGTAGCAGAGTAAAAATGTTTCATCTTGTCTTGTGAAGTACAGAGGTTGTTTTCTTGGTGAATCTAGCTGATTAAGATATGAAGAAGAAAGATGGTGCTCGAGTGGTGTACTATTTATAAGTAAACTGACAAATCATACAATTGTAGCGCACAAAGGTGCTAGTAGAGATGTTTTGACGAATTTGCAGCTCCACAGCTAGCTAACAATCCACTCACATGTTTTCCTGAAGCCTTACTAAATTTAAAGAAACCTAGACACACTACAAGAATAATAGGAAATTAGGGCTTCTGATGAATATTATATGATAAGCATAGGAAAGATCTGCAAGGAATGATAATCTATTGGGTGTAGAATGCACCACTTACATTTCTATGTACTGTATGCAAACTAAGGCAGTGCTAATCACATACAGAAAAGTTGGCTGCACAGGGGACAATTTAACAGACACTAATTTTAGGATTTTATTGATGCTTCAATACATGCTGATATTTTTACTTTATGAATACTTACATCTTATATCTTACTATAAACGACAAGTGTCATCTTAAATAGTAAATGATGAAACACCCAATAGCATATTTAAAAATTATTATGGAGTAATAATACAAGTGAATAAATGTTTAGTGGCAAATGAAAGTACCTTAGAGTTTATATATCTTCTCAGAAGCACGGTTTAGCTCAGAATGCATGTGTGGGGAAGATGATTCAGTGTAATTTACCTCAAAATTACAGTGATTGGGTGAAAACAATTAATGAGAGGGCAATTTATCTCAGAAAATACAATGGTTGTCACAAAGAAGCAAAGGGAAAAAACAAAGTAAAAATGTGACTAAACCAAGCATAAGAGACATTATTTTAACCAAGATAAAAATACTAGTCACCAAAAAATAACAGTTTCAATTAGAACTGTATTGCAATGTGTTTCTGTTTTTTTATATATATATATTTTATATATATCGCTATATATACACATACATATATATATTATATACAGCGATACAGAGCAAAGGAACTTACTCCACCAACTATGCTCCCAGAAACATACAGCAGATGTGGGAGACATTAAAAGCTGAGAGACCAACGTGACTCATATTTGATTGAAGTCATCAAAACATATCCAAAAAAGCAGAAATTTGCATGCACTGATAGTTACGTTTGGGCATTACATCACTGAAAATATATATGCCTAAAATACGTATTTATATTAATCCCAGATTTGTGCTGTCTACACATTTTTTTTTCCAGATGAGAGACAAATATCAAATCATAACATGTCAAATGTGAAAACACGTATATCATTTATTTTTCCCACAATAACAGCAACAAAACAGTTATACTTAAAAAAAAAAAAAAAAAAAAAAAAAAAAAAACTATCAAAGGGTAAAAAAAATAAATAAATAAAAAAAAGACCTTATCCAGATTGAAAGGACCACTGGATGACAAATTTTTCCATATTTGTTGCATCAGATAAATGAAGACCCTTTAAAGGAACATGACACCCAAACATTTTCTTTTATAATTCAGATAGCTTGTAGATTTTTAAACAACTTTCCAATTTACTTGTATTATCAATTTATCTTCATTCTCTTGGTATCCTTTGTTGAAGGAGCATCAATGCACTACTGGAACCTAGATGAACACATCGGTAAGCCAATGGCAAGAGACATATATGTGCTGCCACCAATCAGCAGCTAGCTGGCCAGATCCTGAGCCCATCTAGTTATGCTTTTCAACAAGATATTAAAGAGAACCAAGCAAATAGTAATAGAAGTAAATTGGAAAGTTGTTTGAAATTGTATTTTCTATCTTAATCATAAAGGAAAAATTGTGGGTTTCATGTCCCTTGAAAGGGACATAAAACCCCAAAACAGGGAACAAGGAAAGTGTAGGAGCATGCATGTGGCTGGAACAATGTATGGCAGCAGTTTTATAACTATGTTATACATTTGCCAGAGCAGTAGGTGGGGGCAGTGTTTCCTGTCATGTACTGCTCCAGAAATGTGCACGATACATATCTAGATATCTCTTCAAGTAGTACTATGCTAATTAAGTAAATTAGATAATAGAAGTAAAAAGAAAACTTTTTTTTTTAAATTGTATGCTCTGTCTGATTTACAAAATAAACATTTTGGGTTTGATGCCCCTTTAACAAAACAGCAAACAAATGCATTCAAGGGGAAAAATTAGATGATACGTTCATGTGGTTAAAACTGTTACTAGCAGGAAGTGGTTAGCGCGGCTCACATAGGCGTCATCCAAGGACCGACAGATAACCCCAGAAAAACAATGGAGCTCCAAAACTGCTTGGACTAAAGAGGTGCACACCATAAGAGGGAAGTCACTCCAGCGATGCAGAAGAAAGGAAGAGGCGGCACTCCAGGCTTGTGAAAACAAGACACGAAACGCGTAAGGACACGTCCCCTCTTCTCCGTTGCATGTTTGGTGTCCATGTGTGTAGCGACTGTGAATTTGGAATAAACTTACCTTGTTTTCACAAGCCTGGAGTGCCGCCTCTTCCTTTCTTAAAACTGTTACTCTATAGGTGGTAAATGCTTCAAAGGGCTCAGATTGACACTATTCAGTAACAATTTAGCAATTTAGCAATGTCCTTGTCAGATGATTGATACCGGTGTAAGCAAAATGGCCCCTATTTAAGAAAGGTCTTGCGGACCTGATCCGACACTGCGGATCAGGTCCGCAAGACCTCGCTGAATGCGGAGAGCAATACGCTCTCCATATTCAGCATTGCACCAGCAGCTCACAAGAGCTGCTGGTGAAACGCCGCCCCCTGCAGACTGGCGGCCAATTGGCCGCCAGCAGGGGGGTGTCAATCAACCCGATCGGGTTGATTTCCGGCGATGTCTGTCTGCCTGCTCAGAGCAGGCGGACAGGTTATGGAGCAGCAGTCTTTGTGACCGCTGCTTCATAACTGATGTTTCTGGCGAGTCTGAAGACTCGCCAGAAACATGGGCCGTCAAGCTCCTTCTGGAGCTTGATAGATAGGCCCCTAAGTGTGTAAGTTTGTTCTTGACCAGCACTGACCCCAATTGAAAATATACATTAAAAAACCTTTTTAAAGTGATGGAAAATACAAGCATTTAAAAAAAACTCTAGGATTTGCCGGGGGCGGAGCTTCGCCGTGCTGGAGCATGGACGCTGTGTGACTGAGCTCCGGAGCTGTTGGTCCCTATTTGGCATCTAAAAAAGGCATTTTATACTAACTATGGACTTTCCTATTTCTACTAAATACCTAGCACCAACTGGCCCTTCTTATGGACTATAATTAGTTTGCTGCAGTCACTCTTTGGTGATACCTGAGGCGGTTTGCTATACGACTGAGGCCGCCATCTTACCGCCATCTAACCGCCAGATGTAATGCCCTGACTCCTCAAACCCCAACTGCCTCATACTGATATGTGGGATCCCTGCGATGTGACAACACCTCATCTACACTGCTTGGAGTGTTCGGAGTCTTGCTACCGCTGATCCGCAACGGATGACACGCTGTGACAGGGAGCTGCACCAGAGCCCATGATTACACCGGGCGAGCGTAACGACACAGCAGATTGCTCAGGCAAGCATAATACCATAAACATTCTCATTGAACCTGAATATGATTAGCGGGTAAGCATAGGGGTAGACCGGACTACTTTACTTCTCACAGAACCGGCTAGATCATAATATTTCCCCCTGGGGATTCTGAGGCCTAGGATATAATTTTACACATAGGCTCTGCAGCCCGCCTCCACTATCTTCCAATCTGCCACGTGCTCCCCAAGGCCGTTGCTATCACTGCCAGCTAGTCTCCCCTACCCATTGCTAATCCTATAATCTAAGTCAGACATTCTCGCTCCCCCTCCTGTCCATGTCATTCCTACTCCCAGCATGGCAGGCAGGAAGGGCAATAAGCCTGAAAAACAAGGCAAATTAAATCAGCTTGGCCCTTCAGTGTCATCCTTCTTCCATCCTCAGGATTCTACTGGCACGATCACAATGCAGGCCACAGATTCCACTCCTGTCAACCCCGCTGCCAATAACACACAAGACCCCTTACAGTCTATTCAGTCCCAGATTGCTGGTCTCCCATCTAAATCTGATATTGCCGATTTGAAGAATTTTATTAAAAATGAAATAAAAGACCTAAAGAAGGATCTCAATGACCTTGGTTCTAGGATGGAATTCTTAGAGGAGGGACAAGACCACCTTAACAACATGGTTAGCTTGAACTCCCAACAAATATCTATCCAAGACTCTATGCTGCAAAATCTCAATGATAAAATTGAGGACCTTGAAAATCGAGGGCGGAGGAACAATCTGCGCCTCAGGGGTATACCTGAGGATGTCTCTCAGGAGCAACTTAGGGCCTATGTCACTGAGCTCTTCCAAGTCCTATTACCTCAAGCTCCTCCCATACAACATGATGACATCGAGAGAGTCCATAGGGCCCTCAGGCCCCCTGCTCGACCCCCGGCACCCCCCAGGGATGTTATTAGATTTTTAAAGTTTACCACCAAGGAGGAGATCTGGCAAGCTGCTAGGACTAGGAGGTCAATCCTTTTCCATAACCACAATCTACAGATCTATCAAGACCTATGTCCCCAGACAATTCAGCGCAGAAGAGAGGTTCGTTTCATCACCAAAGTCCTCCAGGAAAAAAGTATTAAATATCGATGGGGCTTCCCTTTTAGCTTAATTATTTCTTTCAATGGAGGACAGATCATCTATAAAAACTTCTCTGACCTGGAGGACATATCCAAGAAACTCAATATATCTTTTGACCCCCCCCCAGAGAAAATTATTGTCCCAACCCCTGAGCCGGATTGCTCGAGGGAAGGATCTTCCAGAGAACAAAGACCGAGTTGGTCGAGGGTTGAACCTAAACGACGCAAAACTGGCCCTTCATCTGCAGCTACAGAAACCTGAGGACCTCTACTTACCATACACATTTCCTGCGCGCAAGCGTGGGTTTGTCCCTGGACATTACCTCTACTGGACATTTCTTCCTGAAAGACTCTATGATAGGTTGTTCCAGGGGTATTGTATGAACGACCTTTTTTTGCTTGTTTGTTCTTGTTCTTAATCGCCTTGCTATTTCAATATGTCCACTCTAGTCTAATTTTTATAGTTGCTAACAATGCCTTATTTTTCGTCATTTAATGTTTGAATGCCATTTAGGGTTATCCAACATCATTCCTCCCCCCCGAATGGTGTATTCACAAACCTTAATACACACCACCTATTGTTGGAAAAATTTTCATCCTTGTATTTGTTTGTTTGTTTTGCATATTTTACTTGTTGAATTCATGTTCTCTAAAGTTAAACTGCTAGTTACTGAATATTTTAATGTTTATTGTACCAGTCTATCCAGCCTCTTCAAATATCTCAAACATTGCTCAACCACTTATCATCATGCTTCTCCTCACAATTACTCACACAATAGCCATCATATATCTCCACATTCAATCCACAAGCATTCTTCCTCCTCTCAATCCCACACCTTTAGAAATATAATTGACCTCACACATCTTTCCTATGGCCAAACACCTTAGGTCTATTAAAATAATGTCCCATAATGTTAAGGGACTGAACACCCCTCAAAAAAGATCCCAAGCCTTGAGAGACTACCATAGACAAAAAAGTGATATCATCCTAATACAGGAGACTCATTTTAAGAAAGGCAGGGAACCTCTTCAGTCCCTTAGGAAATTTGGCCAAGTGTTCTTATCCTCAAACACTTCTAAACACAATGGTGTGGGAATACTAATCCACAAACAGATCCCCTTTCATATCACTAACATCTTCAAAGACAGAGAGGGTAGACTAATTGTTATCACTGGCAAACTTTTTAATAAAGTTGTCACTATCGCCAATATGTATGCTCCTAATTCCTGCCACACCCAATTTTTCCTTCAATCGTGTAACACCATCTCCGAATTATCTAGGGGCAGTTTAATTTTGGGGGGGGATTTCAACTTTGCTTTTGACCCCAACCTGGACTGTTCTTCGGGATCGTCCGCGATTCCCCAGAAGGTTCTAAAAGCAATCAAGTCCCACATCTCCAGGCTCAATGTACAGGATGCCTGGAGAATACATCATCCCACGGTCAAAGATTATACGTTTTATTCATATCCCCACCAATCCTACTCCCGCATTGATTACCTGATGATTGATGTCACTAGCCTTGCCCTGGTCCACTCCACTAACATTATGCCCATCACGTGGTCAGACCACGCCATGATCTCCTGTTCCCTCAATTGGCCCACCTCTCAAAGACAGGATCGCTTGTGGAGACTTGATGAATCGCTCCTATCTGACCCTTTAGTTAAAATACAAATTACTAAGTCTCTGGAATCCTATTTCACCTCTAACTCCACCCCAGACGTTTCTCCCCTCAATGTTTGGGAAGCCCACAAATGTGTACTTAGAGGAGAGCTTATAGCGATTAAAGCTGAAAGAAATAAACAAAACACCCTTGCTCTTAGACACCTTTTAGAAGAATTAGAAAAATTACAAGACTCCCATAAAAGATTCCCCAATAATCCCTCCCTACTCGAACATATTAAGCACAAACAAGGTCAACTAACCCTCCTTTTGGGTTTGGAGGCCAAACGTAGAGCTCTTTTTCTAAGAAGGCGGTTTTACGAAGGAGGGAATAAACAAGGTAAACTATTGGCTCGCCTACTACGTAACAAAGCCTCTAGGGGTTATATAATGTCCATAAAAGATAAAACAGGCAAGACATGGTCTACCTCTTCTGATATCGCGAATCAATTTCGTACATATTACAAAGACCTTTATAACTTAGATAACAATGGCACCCCCCCCTTCCCCAGCAGAAATTACTGATTACTTGACCTCCCTACATCTCCCCTCCCTGACGACAGAACAAAAATCTGACCTGGAATCGCCTTTCACGCTAAAAGAATTACAGAACGCCATTCTCTCCTTCCCCCCGGGCAAGGCCCCAGGCCCCGATGGCTTTGGCCACTCATATTACTCCAAATTTTCAGACACCCTCGCCCCCTACCTGCTGACCCATTTCGCTGACATCGACAATAATAAATCCTTCTCTTCCCAATCCCTTCTAGCTCATATCTCTGTAATTCCTAAACCTAATAAATCCCCCGATGCTATTCCCAACTACAGACCGATTTCCCTGCTAAACGCAGATGTAAAAATCTACGCCAAAATGATAGCAACCAGATTGAACCAATATCTCCCATACTTAGTCCATCAAGATCAGGTGGGATTCGTCCCCTTCAGGGAGGCGAAAGATAACACGGTTCGCAATCTCCACCTCTTATGGCATTCTAAAAAACAGGGCCTTCCCGCGATCTGGTTATCCACCGACGCGGAGAAGGCCTTTGACCGGGTCCGATGGTCCTTCCTCAAATCTACCTTACAGACCATGGGAGTGGGAGAGCTCATGCTCCATAGAATTTTTGCCCTATATCAGAATCCTAGTGCTCGCATCTCATTAAACGGTATCCTTTCCTCACCATTCCCGATTTCGAATGGTACTAGGCAGGGATGCCCCTTATCCCCACTTCTGTTTGTGTGCCTACTAGAGGCATTTGCCACTAAGATCAGACTTAACCCAGATATCAAAGGTATAACAATAGGTGATGAGACCTACAAATTATCCCTTTTTGCAGACGATGTGCTGTTCTCCCTTACTTCTCCCGACACATCGATTCCTACCCTCCTAGAGGAGCTTTCGCTTTTTAATAAACTATCCAATTTCCTCATAAATCAGGCCAAATCGGAATACATTGGTGTCTCATTACCACAGACTCTTGCCCAACATATCGAACTCATTTGCCCCTTCCGTAGGTGTAGAACCTCTTTACGGTACCTAGGTATCCACCTCACCGAGGATTTAGAGTCTATCTTCAATCTAAATTACGCCCCCCTAAAGCTATCCCTAGAAAGGGAACTCTCGTCGTGGCACTCAAGACGCCTATCATGGATTGGCAGAATTAATGCCATAAAAATGACTGCCTTCCCTAGACTTCTTTACCTGCTACAAACCCTCCCCGTCCCACTCCCTCCCTATTACCTTAAGAATTTACAACAACTATTTAGTTCATTTATATGGAGAGGTGGTTACTCAAGGATTAATAAGCGAATAATGTTAACTCCTCGTATTCATGGCGGCCTCGGGGTCCCTAACTTAGAGCTCTATAGATCTGCTATCTTCATCCAGCGAATACTCGACTGGAGGGTCCATAAGACTCAGAAGAGGTGGATCTCTCTTGAGGAACACTTACATAAAGATTTACACTTACATTCCCTGTGCTGGACTCCTAGATCCACCCCCATTGCCAAGAACTTAGAAAACCCTATCACTAAGGAAACCCTAATTCAATGGGATAAGGCAAACGTGAACAATCCTCACCTTTCATCCAGACCCTCCCCTCTTACCTCGTTAGTACACAACCCTGAATTCTCTCTGACAGAGCTAACAACCCATTCCTCGCATATCATCCCTTCCCCTGATGTGGCGATTCATCATCTCTCTGATAACGATCACCTGCACTCTCAGGCAAAACTACAAGAACTAAACTTTGACTGGGCCCATAACTGGTTCCATTACAGGAGACTTCACCATTATATCACGTCACATAAATATTCGCTCAATATGCTCAGACCTAAGACTAAGCTTGAGACTCTACTATCATCCCCTATTTCCTTAAACCATACCCTATCTAAGATATACTCAATACTGTCCCACCCCCCTCCTGGCAACCTACCTGGGACTATTGAATCCTGGGAAAGGGAACTAGGAGTCATCATCCTACCCCATACAGCATCCTCTATTTTTAGTAACACCAAATCTTCTTCATCCTCGGCAGCTATGCTGGAGATGAACTATAAAATCCTCCATAACTGGTACCTCACCCCCAGACGTTTGCATAGATTATACCCCACATCTAGTAATCGCTGTTGGCGCTGTGGTCACGTTGGCAGTGGCATGGGCCACATGTGGTGGTGGTGCAACAGCATAAACTCATACTGGAGAACCCTCATAGGAGAAATAGAAAATATCCTTCAGCTTACTTTACCATTAGATCCGCTAATATTTCTTTTAAATAAACATATTAGGCTACCCTCTAAAGCTCACAGCATCCTTTTACGCATTCTCATAAATAGTGCCAAATCCCTCATTGCTAAGTCCTGGAAATCTCCTGATCCACCAAACGTAACACTTTGGATACACAAAGTCACTGACCTTATAGAACTGGAAGAGTATAGATCCTTCAGGCTAGACTCCAGAGACTTATTCCTTATTGCCCAAGATATGTGGACACAATACACGAAAACAGCAACATCGGTCAGTGAATCACCCCCACTGACGTAACTATTTCCTTGTGAGTACACGAATTCTTATAACTGACACCCTTACAGGAGAACACCTACCCCTTTTTACTATGCTAACTGGTACTTCTCAATTCACCCAGTTTAAACCAAATATATTGTATTTTATTTTACCTGAATTCTTTCATTCTCCTTTCCTTTTTTATTTCCCCCCTCCCCCTTTCAGGCCGTCAAGGCCACTCCCAGTTTTGTTTTAAAAGAAATTTGTTTTTTCTCTCAATGATTAATGTTGTCAACTGGAATTGGTCATTATGTTATACTTACAATTGTCATATTCCTTATATCTTGACTTATCCTTATTATATGTTTGTCAAACTATTTCAATAAAAAAGAACTTGGAATAAAACTCTAGGATTTGCCATCACTAAAAATAAACAGTAGTTTCAGTCATCACTTACTAAAAAAAAGGGTGCTAAACTCACCCTATCTGTGCCGCAGTAGATCGCTAAACTCAGCCCCCCCAGCACAGCACTGTTCTTGAATGTGATGACGTTTGCACCTCTAAACCAATAGCCGTTCTTGTCAACTGACATCCTAGCATGTCTATTGGTTTAGAGGTGGAAACGTCACCTCATTGGTAAAGAGTGCTATGCCGTGGGTGGCCGGAGGCGCTGAGTTTAGCTATATACTTGCAGCACAGAAAGGGTGACTTTAGCACCCTTTTTTTTAGTAAGTGATGACTAAGACTACTGTTTATTTTTAGTGATGGTAAATCCTAGCGTTTTTTAAATGCTCGGATTTACCATCCCTTTAAGCTACTAGTGGTGTGCAGTGGTTGCACCAGCTACTATTTTAACTTTAAAGGAACAGTCAACACCAGAATATTTGTTGTTTAAAAAGATAGATAATCCCTTTATTACCCATTCCCCAGTTTTTCATAACCAACACAATTATAATAATACATGTTTTACCTCTGTAATTACCTTGTATCTAAGCCTCTGCAGACTGCCCCCTTATTTCAGTTCTTTTGACAGACTTGCATTTTAGCCAATCAGTGCTCGCTCCTATATGAAACACATAAACTAACGCCCTCTAGTGGTAAAAAACTATTCAAATTAGAGCCGGCCTTCAAGGTCTAAGAAATTAGCATATGAACCTCCTAGGTTTAGCCTTCAACTAAGAATACCAAGAGAATAAAGCAAAACTGGTGATAAAAGTAAATTGGAAAAGTGTTTAAAATTACATGCCTTATTTGAATCATGAACGCTTTTTTTGGACTTGACTGTCCCTTTAAGTTGTTGTACAACTGGTCCTCAGCTGCCCTGAGGATGTTTCCAATACAACAAACTTACGGCTAGATTTGGAGTTTTGTCGGTAACGACCCGAAAAACTAACGCCGGCTTTTTTCTGGCCGCACCATAAAAATAACTCTGGTATTGAGAGTCCACATAAAGGCTGCGTTAGGCTCCAAAAAAGGAGCATAGAGCATTTTTAACGCAGCTTCAACTCTCGATACCAGAGTTGCTTACGCAAGCGGAAAGCCTCAAAAACGTGCTCGTGCACGATTCTCCCATAGGAAACAATGGGGCTGTTTGAGCTGAAAAAAAACCTAACACCTGCAAAAAAGCTGCGTTCAGCTCCTAACGCAGCCCCATTGTTTGCTATGCGGAAACACTTCCTACGTCTGCACCTAACACCCTAACATGTACCCCGAGTCTAAACACCCCTAACCTTACACTTATTAACCCCTAATCTGCCACCCCCGCTATCGCTGACCCCTGCATATTATTATTAACCCCTAATCTGCCGCTCCGTAAACCGCCGCTACTTACATTATCCCTATGTACCCCTAATCTGCTGCCCTAACATCGCCGACCCCTATATTATATTTATTAACCCCAAATCTGCCCCCCACAACGTCGCCTCCACCTGCCTACACTTATTAACCCCTAATCTGCCGACCGGACCTGAGCGCTACTATAATAGAGTTATTAACCCCTAATCCGCCTCACTAACCCTATAATAAATAGCATTAACCCCTAATCTGCCCTCCCTAACATCGCCAACACCTAACTTCAATTATTAACCCCTAATCTGCCGACTGGAGCTCACCGATATTCTAATAAATGTATTAACCCCTAAAGCTAAGTCTAACCCTAACACCCCCCTAAGTTAAATATAATTGACATCTAACGAAATTAATTAACTCTTATTAAATAAATTATTCCTATTTAAAGATAAATACTTACCTGTAAAATAAATCCTAATATAGCTACAATATAAATTATAATTATATTATAGCTATTTTAGGATTTATATTTATTTTACAGGTAACTTTGTATTTATTTTAACCAGGTACAATAGCTATTAAATAGTTAAGAACTATTTAAAAGCTAAAATAGTTAAAATAATTACAAAATTACCTGTAAAATAAATCCTAACCTAAGTTACAATTAAACCTAACACTACACTATCAATAAATTAATTAAATAAACTACCTACAATTACCTACAATTAACCTAACACTACACTATCAATAAATTAATTAAATACAATATCTACAAATAAATATAATTAAATAAACTAGCTAAAGAACAAAAATAAAAAAGAACTAAGTTACAAAAAATAAAAAAATATTTACAAACATAATAAAAATATTACAACAATTTTAAACTAATTACACCTACTCTAAGCCCCCTAATAAAATAACAAAGCCCCCCAAAATAAAAAAATGCTCTACCCTATTCTATATTACTAAAGTTCAAAGCTCTTTTACCTTACCAGCCCTGAACAGGGCCCTTTGCGGGGCATGCCCCAAAGAATTCAGCTCTTTTGCCTGTAAAAAAAAACATACAATACCCCCACCCCCAACATTACAACCCACCACCCACATACCCCTAATCTAACCCAAACCCCCCTTAAATAAACCTAACACTAAGCCCCTGAAGATCTTCCTACCTTATCTTCACCCTGCCAGGTTCACCGATCCGTCCTGAAGAGCTCCTCCGATGTCCTGATCCAAGCCCAAGCGGGGGACTGAAGAGGTCCATGATCCAGCTGAAGTCTTCATCCAAGCGGGAGCTGAAGAGGTCCATGATCCGGATGAAGTCTTCATCCAAGCGGGAGCTGAAGAGGTCCAAGATCCGGATGAAGTCTTCTATCAACGGCATCTTCAATCTTCTTTCTTCCGGATCCATCTTGCAGACCTCCGACGCGGAACATCCTCTTCTCCCGACGCCTACTAGCCGAATGACGGTTCCTTTAAGGGACGTCATCCAAGATGGCGTCCCTCGAATTCCGATTGGCTGATAGGATTCTATCAGCCAATCGGAATTAAGGTAGGAATATTCTGATTGGCTGATGGAATCAGCCAATCAGAATCAAGTTCAATCCGATTGGCTGATCCAATCAGCCAATCAGATTGAGCTCGCATTCTATTGGCTGTTCTGATCAGCCAATAGAATGCGAGCTCAATCTGATTGGCTGATTGGATCAGCCAATCGGATTGAACTTGATTCTGATTGGCTGATTCCATCAGCCAATCAGAATATTCCTACCTTAATTCCGATTGGCTGATAGAATCCTATCAGCCAATCGGAATTCGAGGGACGCCATCTTGGATGACGTCCCTTAAAGGAACCGTCATTCGGCTAGTAGGCGTCGGGAGAAGAGGATGTTCCGCGTCGGAGGTCTGCAAGATGGATCCGGAAGAAAGAAGATTGAAGATGCCGTTGATAGAAGACTTCATCCGGATCATGGACCTCTTCAGCTCCCGCTTGGATGAAGACTTCATCCGGATCATGGACCTCTTCAGCTCCCGCTTGGATGAAGACTTCAGCCGGATCATGGACCTCTTCAGCCCCCCGCTTGGGCTTGGATCAGGACATCGGAGGAGCTCTTCAGGACGGATCGGTGAATCTGGCAGGGTGAAGATAAGGTAGGAAGATCTTCAGGGGCTTAGTGTTAGGTTTATTTAAGGGGGGTTTGGGTTAGATTAGGGGTATGTGGGTGGTGGGTTGTAATGTTGGGGGGGGGTATTGTATGTTTTTTTTTACAGGCAAAAGAGCTGAATTCTTTGGGGCATGCCCCGCAAAGGGCCCTGTTCAGGGCTGGTAAGGTAAAAGAGCTTTGAACTTTAGTAATATAGAATAGGGTAGGGCATTTTTTTTATTTTCGGGGGCTTTGTTATTTTATTAGGGGGCTTAGAGTAGGTGTAATTAGTTTAAAATTGTTGTAATATTTTTATTATGTTTGTAAATATTTTTTTATTTTTTGTAACTTAGTTCTTTTTTATTTTTTGTACTTTAGCTAGTTTATTTAATTGTATTTATTTGTAGATATTGTATTTAATTAATTTATTGATAGTGTAGTGTTAGGTTAATTGTAGGTAATTGTAGGTAGTTTATTTAATTAATTTATTGATAGTGTAGTGTTAGGTTTAATTGTAACTTAGGTTAGGATCTATTTTACAGGTAATTTTGTAATTATTTTAACTAGGTAGCTATTAAATAGTTCTTAACTATTTAATAGCTATTGTACCTGGTTAAAATAAATACAAAGTTACCTGTAAAATAAATATTAATCCTAAAATAGCTATAATATAATTATAATTTATATTGTAGCTATATTAGGATTTATTTTACAGGTAAGTATTTAGCTTTAAATAGGAATAATTTATTTAATAAGAGATAATTAATTTCGGTAGATGTAAATTATATTTAACTTAGGGGGGTGTTAGTGTTAGACTTGGCTTTAGGGGTTAATACATTTATTAGAATAGCGGTGAGCTCCAGTTAGCAGATTAGGGGTTAATAAGTGTAGGCAGGTGGAGGCGACGTTGACGGGGGCAGATTAGGGGTTAATAAATATAATATAGGGGTCGGCGGTGTTAGGGGCAGCAGATTAGGGGTACATAAGGATAACGTAGGTGGCGGCGCTTTGCGGTCGGCAGATTAGGGGTTAATTATTGTAGGTAGCTGGCTGCGACGTTGTGGGGGGCAGATTAGGGGTTAATAAATATAATACAGGGGTCGGCGGTGTTAGGGGCAGCAGATTAGGGGTACATAAGGATAACGTAGGTGGCGGTCCGCAGATTAGGGGTTAAAAAAATGTAATCGAGTGTCGGCGATGTGGGGGGGACCTCGGTTTAGGGGTACATAGGTAGTTTATGGGTGTTAGTGTACTTTAGAGTACAGTAGTTAAGAGCTTTATAAACCGGCGTTAGCCCAGAAAGCTCTTAACTACTGACTTTTTTCCTGCGGCTGGAGTTTTGTCGTTAGATGTCTAACGCTCACTTCAGAAACGACTCTAAATACCGGAGTTAGAAAGATCCCATTGAAAAGATAGGATACGCAATTTACGTAAGGGGATCTGCGGTATGGAAAAGTCACGGCTGAAAAGTGAGCGTTAGACCCTATTTTGAGTGACTCCAAATACCGGCGGTAGCCTAAAACCAGCGTTAGGAGCCTCTAACGCTGGTTTTCATGGCTAATGCCAAACTCCAAATCTAGGCCTTATTTAGAAAAAAGGGCTTAAAGTGCTGCGGTTGAATTATAAACTGTTTTCAAAAAGGTTAACTTTATCAGAATCAATATGATTAAAGGCCATGAGAGCCCTTTAACATTTAACAATAGTTCGGACTTTGGTCCTGTAGTAAAATTCTCAAAATTTAGTCATGCACAGTACCCAGTAACAAATACTTGATGGCTATAGCTTTTCTGGCAGATATCCAGCCATAAAGAGCTTAAGTTTGACATGCTGCCAGGTCCTCTAAAGCAGTATTTTTCAACCCCAGTCCTCAAAGCACAGTAACAGTCCAGGCTTTTATATCTTAAAGTGATTTTAAAGTTTAATGAATAAGGAACTAAAAGTTATCTTAAAAACAGGGGCAATTTCATTCATTAAACTTTACAAATACAATTTGTATGCTGATGATACCCACATCTACATCTTTGCACCAGACCTATCCCCTTCCTTACTAACTCGTGTCACTAACTGTATTTCATCCTGGATGCCCTCTGTCTATCTTAAGCTAAATCTCTCAAAATCTAAACTCCTTATTTCCCCCCTTGTTCCAAAATCCCTACCCCCCAACTCTCTCTAACTGTTGATAACATCTTTACCCCAAAACCGCATGCCCGATGTCTTGGGGTCACACTTGACTTAGATCTCTCTTTCACTTCCCACATCCAGTCTTTGGCCAATTCTTGCCGCCTCCACCTTAAAAACATCTTCAAAATTTGTCACTTCCTCACACAAGACACAACTAAGACTTTAATCCACTCTCTCATCATTTCCCGCCTTTACTATTGCAACTCCATCCTTTCCGGCCTCCCTAGCTGCCGTCTATCTCCTACAATCCATAATATATGCCTCTACCAGACTGATCTTCCTTAAATGTCGCTCCTCATCTGCTGCACCTCTCTGCCAGTCCCTTCACTGGCTTCCTCTAACCTTCAAAATAAAACATACAATCCTGACTAACTTTTAAAGCTCCCAATAAAACTGCTCCATCCTATATCTCCGATCTAGTCTCCAGATATTCGCCCTCACGTCCCTTTCACTCTGCTCATGACCTCCTTCTCTCTTGTTACCTCCTCACATTCCCGTCTACAAGACTTCTCCAGACCTCTCCCCTATTTTGTGGAACTCTCTGCCTCGCTCTACATGACTCTCCCCTAGTTTTTAAACTTTCAAGCACTCCTTAAAGACACTACTGTTTAGGGATTCATATAATATACATTAACATTTTTCTATCTTAGTTCCTCTCCTCCTTTAGTTACTCCCTTGAACCCCCTTAGCATGTAAGCCTACGAGCCTAGCTGCTTTTTAGATCACCTTCATGAGAGATGATTTACAACAGTGAAACTCTTGGCAGGGCCCTCTATCCATCTGTCTTCCATAACTGTCACCTTGCAAAGACCCATATCTTTAGCGCTGAGGAATCTGTTGGCGCTCTACAAATAAATAATAATAATAATATAACACTTATTTTTTTAAAATGATAAACATAACGCCGCCAATCCTCAGCCCACAGCTCTTGCTTTCTTTAGCAGATCAATGAGAAATCCAGCTTCTGAAGAAATGGAGAAAAAGAGAGAGGTGCTTGTGTGTACCAGTAATGGAACAAATATATCAAGAAAGAAACCCTGATCCAGGGTACTCACATTTCTTAGGAGCACTCAGACAGTGCTATTAGGTGCAGGCTGGGTATTTGCAGCACCCCAGCTAACTGATCTCCCAGGTACAGGAACACTGGAACAGCAGGGACTCAGCAGGGCTGGATTATCCACAGCTTGGTACTCCCAGTGGGAGTGATTGGTATAAGGTAGAAAGGCAGTACAAAGTTCCAAATAAAAACAGATTTATTTAAAATATCAATAGATTTATTTAAAATATCAATAAGTAAAAATAGGAACCATAAGGAAGGGTATGCTGGCGACCCTCCTTAGCAAATTTCAACGCGTTTCTCAGCGCTTCAAAACGCTGTTTCATCAGGCAGATTGTCCAAAACAATTTGTTGAAACAGGTTTGAGTGATCTCCGTTCCACTGCCTCAACATGCATAGTTGTAGAGGTCTGAGATGGAATTGAGCAAAAGGAATAATGTCCATGGAGGACACCATGAGACCAATTACCTCCATGCACTGAGGCACCAAAGGATTTAGCGTGGTCTGAAGGGATAAACATGCTGCCAATAGTTTTGAGCGCCTCTGATCTGTCAAAAAGATCTTCATGGATAATGAGTCTATGATAGTTTCGAGAAAAACAACCCTGGTACTGGGAAACAGGGAACTCTTTTCTAGATTCATCCTCCATCCGTGAGTTTGGAGAAGACACAGAAGAGACTCTGATATCTTGCTAAAAGAAAAGATGGAGCTTGAACTAAGATATTGTCGAGGTACAGGGCTACAGCGATACCCTGAGACCTGGCCACAGCTAGGAGAGCTCCCAAAACCTTTGTGAAAATTCTGGGAGCAGTAGCTAAGTCAAATGGCAAGGCTATGAACTGGAAATGTTGGTCCAGGAATGTGAGCCTCAGAAACTGAAAATGATCCTAGTGGATCGGGACATGAAGGTATGCATCCTTTAAGTCGATTGTGATCATGAACTGCCCTGCCTGGATCAAAGGAAGGATGGACCTGATAGTCTGCATTTTGAAGGAGGGGACCCTGAGAAACTTGAGACATTTTAAGTCTAGAATAGGGTTATAAGTTCCCTCCTTTTTGGGAAATAAAAAGAGGTTTGAGTAAAACCCCTGGCCCCTTTCTGATGAGGGCACCTGGACTATTACTCTCAAGGAGAGGAGATCCCAAACGCAGTCTAAAAAGGCTGCACTTTTCTCTGGTCTTGTAGATAATCTTGAGAGAACAAATCTGCCCCTTGGGGGATGAGATTTGAACCCTATCTTGTAACCCTGGGAAACAACCTCTAATACCCAGGGATCCTGAACGTCTTGGACCCAAGCCTCTAGGAAAAAAAGACAGTCTGCCCCCTACTCAATCCGGTCCCGTATCGGGGGCCGGCCCTTCATGCAGAATTGTTATCTGTAGTCTTCTTGGCCTGGTTGGGCTTAAAAGTACTCTTGGGCTGTTCAGGTTTGGAGGAGGACTGAGTCTGCTGAGTTTTGTCTGAATGAAAGGACCGAAAATTAGAGGATTGGTGACCCTTAGTTCTCGCTTATCCTGGGGAAGGAAAGCACCCTTCCCTCCAACTGTGGAGATGATGGAGTCCAGGCCTGGCCGAACAAAATCTTCTCCTTGAATGGTAAGGAAAAGAAGTCTGTTCTTAGAAACCATATCTGCGGACCAAGACTTTAACTAAAGAGCTCTACATGACAAAACTGCAAAACTTGAAGCCTTAGCATTCAGATGGACAATATGCAAATTAGCATCACAGATAAAGGAGTTGGATATCTTGAGAGCCTTAATCCTATCCTGTATATCCTCCATGGGGGATTCGACTTCAATTAGTTCTGACAACGAATCACACCAGTAGGTAGCAGCACATGCGACGATTGCCACAGCGGCCGCTGGCTGAAATAAGAGGTCCATATGTTGAAACATCTTTCGTAGATAGACTTCCTGTCCATGGGATCTCTAAAAAAAGGAGCTATTCTCTAGAGCACTGGTTTTCAAACCTGTCCTCAGGCCTCCCTAACAGGCCACATTTTGAGTTTATCTGAACTGGAGCACAGGTGAAATAATCAGCTGATTAGTAAACATGGCTATTTCACCTGCTCTCACCTAAGGTAATCCAGAAAACCTGGACCGTTGGGGAGGCCTGAGGACAGGTTTGAAAACCAGTGCTCTAGAGGGATAGTAGTACGCTTGGCCCCTCGTCTACCTTAGGGATAGAGTTCCATAACTCTAAATGTTATTCAGGGACCGGAAACAGCTTCTTAAAGGTAGAAGAAAGGGAAAAAGGAGTTCCAATCTTTTTCCATTCTCTAGAGATAGTTTTCACTATTCATACGGGTACGTTTCAGGAACCCTCTTCTCCTCATAAACCCTAATTTAGGGATGATAGGTTCTTCAGGAAGCTTAGCTTCCGGAACCTCTAGGATAGACAATACCTCCTTCATGAGAAAGCGTAGGTTTTTCAACCGTAAACCTAAAATTTGGTTGCTCAGGAGTAGGAGAATTAATTTCATGATACCTCTGACTCCGAAAGCTCACCTTCAGATGCAACTGAGGTTAGATCATCCTTAGAAAGATGAGACAAACTAGCCAACTCAGACTGAAGAGAGGTGTTAACCCCCAAGTCAGTGGAACTATGCTTAACCTTTCTCTTACGTTTTCCAGAGATAGGCAAAGCGTTTAATGCAGCTGATACCGCAGACTGAAGCTGTGAAGTAAAGTCTGCTGGTAAAAAATTACCTCAAGCCAGAGATAATGGTATGCTGCGGGGCACTGCCTGTGTCATAGGGTTAACAGAGGACTGCAACTGCAGAATAGGCATCTCATGGACAACGAAGTCCTGAGAGTTAGAAGGCTCAGAGTGAATAAAAGTACCAGGGGATAAACCAGATTAAGATCCCTTCTTGGTCTTTAACACAGAACATAAGCAGACAGAAGAGAATTGTGCAGGTGGGCAAAACATAGTCTCCTCCCAATATAAACATGTATTTGTTACAGTGATTGCTGAAACAGAACCCACTGAGGGGTTAATATCAGAGATCTCCATAGCAGGTAATAGGTCTAAATATTATTGCCAAAAATAAAGTTTAAACACTTAGCGTGGCTGAGGTACTCACCACCTCCTAGCTAGATAAGCGTGACCGGAATGAAGTCAGGATCTCTCCCAATGCCTGCAGCAAACTTGTTATGCTGATCGCTATGCAGGAACACACTTCCGACCAGCTTCAGCGAAAAACTGTACCCTTGTCACATGGTGCGCATCTAGAGACCTCCCCCAACTAGAAGAGAAACCGCGCAAAGCTCAATATCAGCTGCATAGCGGTAAAAAAAGGCCCCAGTGGGAAATTGTCCCAAACTGTCCTGCATCGTCTGTCAATGTTTTTCATGAGCCCAAAAAAACCTTACACACGTGCTCTGGTTGGCAAGGAGCAAAGCAGCACACATAGATTGGCCCCCAACTGCTCATTAAATAACCTCCATATTATATAAGGTATTAAATGTCCCCATATCCGGAAGAGAATAAAATATCCCACTGTGAACTGATTTAATTCAATGTCCCTATAACCTCAGGGAACTTGCAGTCCTACTAGGCATAATTCCTCAAAGAAATATAAATGACTTACCCTCCAGGATCAAAGCTGTGGAGCAGGCACAGCGCCTCAAGGTCTGACAGTCTCACCAAGCACATCTGACAGGGACCTGAAGATAAGGAGAAAACAGCGTAAAGTGTTAACACTGATTTCCCAGGAGGTGATAGCTTTAAGTCTAGACAGTGGTCAGAGATTGTTCCCTGCGACATCTAGAGCCAGCGTTTACCACAAGTCTCACTGAGGATTACATGGTTACTCAAACACCCCAGTCCATACTTGAAGGGAACATATCGATTAATGGACTAAAATTTTCTTCTAACACTTCTCTGCCATCCTCCTATAGTGACGAAAGGCAAAGAATGACTGGGGGGATAGGGGAAGTGGGAGCGATAATAAAATATAAAAAACTGAATTTATGCTTACCTGATAAATTTCTTTCTCTTGTGATGTATCGAGTCCACGGATTCATCCATACTTATGGGATATTCTCCTTCCCAACAGGAAGTGGCAGAGAGAGCACCCACAGCAGAGCTGTCCATATAGCTCCTCCCTTAGCTCCACCCTCCAGTCATTCGACCGAAGGCTAGGAAGAAAAAGGAGAAACTATAGGGTGCAGTGGTGACTGAAGTTTTTTAAATAAAAATATACTACCTGTCTTAAATAGACAGGGTGGGCCGTGGACTCAATACATCACAAGAGAAAGAAATTTATCAGGTAAGCATAAATTCTGTTTTCTCTTGTAAGATGTATAGCGTCCACAGATTCATCCATACTTATGGGATACCAATACCAAAGCTTTAGGACACGGATGAAGGGAGGGACAAGACAGGTACCTTAAACGAAAGGCACCACTGCTTGTAGAACCTTTCTCCCAAAAATAGCCTCCGAAGAAGCAAAAGTATCAAATTTGGAAAATTTGGAAAAAGTATGAAGCGAAGACCAAGTCGCCGCCTTACAAATCTGTTCAACAGAAGCCTCATTTTTAAAAGCCCATGTGGAAGCCACTGCTCTAGTAGAATGAGCAGTAATTCTTTCCGGAGGCTGCTGGCCAGCAGTCTCATAAGCCAAATGGATGAAGCTTTTCAGCCAAAAGGAAAGAGAGGTAGCTGTAGCCTTTTGACCTCTCCGTTTACCAGAATAAACAACAATGAAGATGTTTGACGGAAATCTTTAGTTGCTTGTAAGTAGAACTTTAAAGCACGAACCACATCAAGATTGTGCAACAGACGTTCCTTCTTTGATGAAGGATTAGGACACAGAGAAGGAACAACAATCTCCTAATTTTCCTATTAGAAACAACCTTAGGAAGAAACCCAGGTTTGGTATGCAAAACCACCTTATCTGCATGGAAAACTAGGTAAGGTGAGTCACACTGTAAAGCAGATAACTCAGAAACTCTTTGAGCCGAAGAGATAGCTACTATAAACAAAACTTTCCAAGATAGAAGCTTAATATCTATGGAATGCATAGGTTCAAACGGAACCCCTTGAAGAACATTAAGAACCAAATTTAGGCTCCATGGTGGAGCAACAGGTTTAAATACAGGCTTGATCCTGACCAAGGCCTGACTAAACGCTTGAACGTCTGGGACATCTGCCAGACGTTTGTGTAAAAGAGTAGACAAAGCAGATATTTGTCCTTTTAAGGAACTAAATGATAATCCCTTCTCCAATCCTTCTTGGAGAAAGGACAAAATTCTAGGAATCCTAATCTTACTCTTTTCATGAGTAACCCTTGGATTCACACCAACAAAGATATCTGCGCCAAATCTTATGATAGATTTTCCTGGTGACAGCCTTTCTAGCCTGAATCAGGGTATCAATGACCGACTCAGAGAAACCACGCTTTGATAGAATCAGGCGTTCAATCTCCAAGCAGTCAGACGCAGAGAAATTAGATTTGGATGATTGAATGGACCTTAGATTAGAAGGTCCTGCCTCATTGGCAGAGTCCACGGTGGAACAGATGACATGTACACCAGGTCTGCATACCAAGTCCTGCGTGGCCACGCAGGCGCTATCAGAATCACAGAAGCTCTCTCCTGCTTGATTCTGGCAACCAGACGTGGGAGGAGAGGAAACGGTGGAAATACATAAGCCAGATTGAAGGACCAGGGCACTGCTAGAGCATCTATCAGTACCGCCTGGGGATCCCGGGACCTGGACCCATAACAAGGAAGTTTGGCGTTCTGTCGGGACGCCATCAGATCCAATTCTGGTGTGCCCCATAGCTGAGTCAGCTGGGCAAATACCTCCGGATGGAGCTCCCACTCCCCCGGATGAAAAGTCTGACGACTTAGGAAATCCGCCTCCCAGTTCTCTACCCCTGGGATATGGATTGCTGAGAGATGGCAAGAGTGATCCTCCACCCATCGGATTATTTTGGTTACCTCCATCATCGCTAGAGAACTCCGTGTTCCTCCTTGATGATTGATATAGGCTACAGTCGTGATGTTGTCCGACTGAAATCTGATGAATTTGGCCGCAGCTAGCTGAGGCCATGCCTGAAGCGCATTGAATATCGCTCTCAGTTCTAGAATGTTTATCGGGAGGAGAGATTCCTCCCGAGACCATAAGCCCTGTGCTTTCAGGGATTTCCAGACTGCACCCCAGCCTAGCAGGCTGGCATCTGTCATTACTATGAGCCACTCTGGCCTGCGGAAACACATTCCCTGAGACAGGTGGTCCTGAGACAACCACCAGAGAAGAGAATCTCTGGTCTCTTGGTCCAGATGCAGTTGAGGAGATAAATCTGCATAATCCCCATTCCACTGTTTGAGCATGCATAGTTACAGTGGTCTGAGGTGTAGGCGGGCATAAGGAACTATGTCCATTGCCGCTACCATGAGTCCGATTACCTCCATACACTGAGCCACTGATGGCCGAGGAATGGAATGAAGAGCTCGGCAAGTGATTAAAAGTTTTGATTTTCTGACCGCCGTCAGAAATATTTTCATTTCTACCGAGTCTATCAGAGTCCCTAGAAAGGGAACTCTTGTGAGAGGGACGAGAGAACTCTTTTTTATGTTCACCTTCCATCCGTGAGATCTCAGAAAAGCCAACACAATGTCCGTGTGAGACTTGGCTAGCTGGAAAGTCGACGCCTGAATTAAGATGTCGTCTAGATAAGGCGCCACTGCTATACCCCGCGGTCTTAGAACCGCCAAAAGGGACCCTAGCACCTTTGTGAAAATTCTGGGAGCCGTGGCCAACCCGAAAGGAAGGGCCACAAACTGGTAATGCCTGTCCAGAAAGGTGAATCTGAGGAATTGATGATGATCTCTGTGAATAGGGATGTATAGATACGCATCCTTTAAATCCACGGTAGTCATATATTGACCCTCCTGAATCAGAGGAAGAATAGTCCGAATAGTCTCCATCTTGAAAGATGGTACTCTGAGGAATTTGTTTAGAATTTTGAGATCCAAGATCGGTCTGAAAGTTCCCTCTTTTTTGGAAACCACAAACAGGTTGGAGTAAAAACCTAGCCCTTGTTCCGCTCTTGGAACTGGGCGGATCACTCCCATGGTATGTAGGTCTTCTACACAGCGTAAAAACGCCTCTCTCTTTGTCTGGTTTGCAGACAATTGAGAAATGTGAAATCTCCCCCTTGGGGGGGAGTCTTTGAAGTCCAGAAGATATCCTTGGGACACAATTTCTAAAGCCCAGGAATCATGAACATCTCTTGCCCAAGCCTGAGCGAAGAGAGAGAGTCTGCCCCCTACTAGATCCGGTCCCGGATCGGGGGCTACCCCTTCATGCTGTCTTAGAGGCAGCAGCAGGCTTCTTGGCCTGTTTACCTTTGTTCCAAGCCTGGTTAGGTCTCCAGACTGACTTGGATTGGACAGAACTCCCCTTTTGCTTTGCTGCAGGGGAAGCTGAAGCGGGACCTTTGAAGTTCCGAAAGGAAAGAAAATTATTTTGTTTGGTCCTCATCTTATTTGTTTTATCCTGAGGGAGGGCATGGCCTTTCCCTCCAGTGATGTCTGAAATAATTTATTTCAGTGTAGGCCCGAATAGGGTCTTTCCTTTGAAAGGGATGTTCAACAATTTAGATTTTGATGACACATCAGCAGACTAAAATGACAGTGCTAAAATGGCAAAACCTGAATTCTTTTCCGCTAATTTAGCCATTTGGAAAGCGGCATCTGTAATGAAAGAATTAGCCAACTTAAGGGCCGTAATTCTATCCATAATATCCTCTAATGGAGTCTCCACCTGGAGAGCCTCTTCTAGAGCCTCAAACCAGAAAGCAGCTGCAGTAGTTACAGGAACAATGCATGCAATAAGGTTGGAGAAGAAAACCTTGATGAACAAAAATTTTCTTTAGTAGACCCTCTAATTTTTTATCCATAGGATCTTTGAAAGCACAATTGTCTTCGATAGGTATAGTTGTACGCTTAGCAAGAGTAGAAATAGCTCCCTCCACCTTAGGAACAGTCTGCCACGAGTCCTGTATGGTGTCAGATATGGGAAACATTTTCTTAAAAACAGGAGGGGGAGCGAACGGAATACCTGGTCTATCCCACTCCTTAGTAACAATAGTCACAATCCTCTTAGGGACTGGAAAAACATCAGTGTAAACAGAAACCTCTAAGTATCTTTCCATTTTACACAAATTCTCTGGGACCACTATAGGGTCACAATAGTCTAGAGTAGCTAATACCTCCTTGAGCAATAAGCGGAGGTGTTCAAGCTTAAATTTTAAGGCCTTCATATCAGAATCTGTCTGAGGGAGCGTCTTTCCTGAATAAGAAATCTCTCCCTCAGATAACAAATCCCTTACCCCTACTTCAGAACATTGTGAGGGTATATCGGATACGGCTACTAAAGCGTCAGACAGCTCAGCATTTGTTCTTAACCCAGAGCTGTCACGCTTTCCTTGTAAACCAGGCAGTTTAGAGAAAACCTCTGTGAGGCTTTTATTCATAACTATGGCCATGTCTTGTAAAGTAAATGAATTTGACGCATTAGAGGTACTTGGCGTCACTTGTGCAGGTGTTACTGGTTGTGACACTTGGGGAGAGCTAGATGCTAAACCCTCATTTCCTTCTAACTGAGAATCATCTATTGCAATATTTTTAAGTGCTAAAATATGCTCTTTATAATTTATAGACATATTAGTGCAAGTGGGACACATTCTAAGACTGGGTTCCACAATGGCTTCTAAACACATAGAACAAGGATTTTCCTTGGTATCAGACATGTTAAACAGGCTAGTAATGAAACAAAGAAAAACGGTACTGTACCTTTAAGAGAAAAAAAGCTGCACAAACTCTGCAAAACAGTGTAAAAAAGCAGTAAACAAAACAAAATGTTTACAGTAGCATCATAAAGCCTTAGTAACTTTGCACCACTATGCAAATAAACAATTAACCCCTTAATGTAAAAACCGGATTAAAAAAACTTCAAAACCGGTAAAATAACGTTCAGCACCTTGCCACAGCTCTGCTGTGGCGCCTACCTGCCCTTTAGGAACGATTTGTGGGGGAAAAAACCTCTTTACAGCCCTCAAATACAGCAGGAATCTCTGGAGAAGTAGCTGGATGCTTCTGAGGTAAATAAACTGTGCAACTGAAAATAGGCTCCTCCCACCTCACTCAATGTTATGGGGCCTAAAAGAAACACCACAGAGTGTTTCTTAAACTAGCCATGTGGGTTAATAACCCTTAAACAAGCCACAAAGACCCCTTAAAGTCCCTCAAAAAACGTTTTATTTGTAATTAAACCAAAACGTTTTTTCCCATTAGTGTCACCAGTAACTATGAGCCCTTTATGCAAGCTTGGATTCCTCTTTTACTGAATACAGCTTACCTTTCCCTCATGGGGATATTGCCAGCCTTTTCTAGAAATAACACAGTCTGTCTAGAAAAAGATAGACTTAACATACCTTAATGCAGTTTAGCCTGCAAACTGTTCCCCCAACTGAAGTTTTCCTGTACTCTTCAGCCCTTGTGAGAACAGCAGTGGATCTTAGTTACAAAATGCTAAGATCATCATCCTCCTTGCAGAAATCTTCATCCCTTTTCTGCCAGAGAGTAAATAGTACACACCGGTACCATTTAAAATAACAAACTTTTGCTTGAGAAAATAAAAACTAACATTTTTGTCACCACACTCCCTTTGCCCTTCCTAGCAGTTAAGCAGGCAGAGAGAATGACTGGGGGGTGGAGCTAAGGGAGGAGCTATATGGACAGCTCTGCTGTGGGTGCTCTCTCTGCCACTTCCTGTTGGGAAGGAGAATATCCCATAAGTATGGATGAATCCGTGGACTCGATACATCTTACAAGAGAAATATATATAGTTTTATTATTTATTTTGTCCCCTTTTCCTGTAATTCCATTCTGAAATCCTGTTAGAGATGGAAGTGCAGACCACTGTTATATTCCACACAGCCATTGGCTGCTCACTCTAGTGACCTAATTATAACTTTCCCTTTACTGGCCACAGCAGAGAAGGTAACCTAAGTTACAAGATGGCAGCTCCAATTGTTTTATACACAAAAACTAATAAACAGCTAATGAAACTTTAAAAAAATACACCTGCATGTTATTCTCAAACTAATCCTTTTGTTCAAATGCATCATTTTATGTAGCGTTTATTCAGTGTTTAATGTCCGTTTAACATTTCATCCACATTAGGGGTTACAGAGAAAGTATGAACTTATCTTGCAAGATGAACAGCCATGTGCTTGTAAGAGACTTGTTACACTGTGGTTAGCAAGATAGGAAGAGCTAGAAACTAAAAGATTCCACAATGAAAATGATAGCATATGTAACCCCTACTGAAACATTTTTTTCTGTAAGCTAATGCACATTCGCTCGCACTACTGGTAATTTGTGAGACTGCTGCAGACAGACTAGTGTGAAATGGAGGAAAAAATGGAAAAGGCACCAGCAGCTACAGTGTGGGGGTAAGGTGAAGCTGAGTGTAGGAAACAGCTGCAGCTTTTGGGATGTGTCAGAACAGTTTTCAGGCAGAATCTGTGGGTTTGCAGGGAGGGAGTGAAAGTAGCACAAGCAGCAACCTCTTTATTGCACTGCTAAATACAGGTGCAAACAGCTGTCTACATACACACAACCCAGAGAATCCTCAGGAATTTGGGTATTTCAGGTTCTCAGGAGCCAATCTTAATCATTACTGTTGGTAAACGCTTACTTGCTATAGTTTACATAATGTGGATTTGTACAATTGCTGCTCAGCTACTCAAACCTCAAGGTATGTGTCGCATAACGACCATTTGGTCAACAATCGACCGCATATACGTCCGTGGTTCATAGAGAAAAGATAGAGATCAAAAATCTTGATTGCACAACAGGACGTAGCGGACGTAGTACCGGTAAAACTTTTAATGCGCAGTGTATGAAATAACGAAAAAAAACATCTTTTGATAGCAGCAGCAAGAGTATAGATCTGGAAGTAAAACAAAAGGTAACTAAAGAGTATGAAGGTTGAAAACAAGTGAATGCTAAAGCTCATGATTTTAGCATGTCACATTCCACAGTGACAAGGATCAGCTCCACTGAAAGCTACAAGGCCTACAAAAATGAAAGAGGGACCCATATCTGATATGGAAAAATTAATGACATGGATTGAGGATCAAACTCAGAAGCGAATCCCTCTGACCACACTAACCATCATTGCTAAAGCACTAAGTTTATTCCAGATGCTTAAAGAAAAAAAAGGAGCAGACTACAATCTTGAGTTTAATGCAGGGGCGTATTATGGCCTATGTCAACAAGGCATGTGCGTAGAACGGCAGATTTGGTAAAGATGAGGGGGCTGCACTTTTTGACGCACTGTATTATCATGCCAGTACAGTAATTATTTGCACATAGCATCTAATGTAAGAAGCTGCTGCTTAAAGGGACACTGTACCCAAAAAATTTCTTTCGTGATTCAGATTGAGCATGACATTTTAAGCAACTTTCTAATTTACTCCTATTATCAAATTTTCTTCATTCTCTTGGCATCTTTATTTGAAATGCAAGAATGTAAGTTTAGATGCCGGCCCATTTTTGGTGAACAACCTGGGTTGTCCTTGCTGATTGGTGGATAAATTCATCCACCAATAAAAAAGTGCTGTCCGGAGTACTGAAACCAAAAAAAAGCTTAGATGCCTTCTTTTTCAAATAATGATAGCAAGAGAACGAAGAAAAATTGATAATAGGAGTAAATTAGAAAGTTGCTTAAAATTGCATGCTCTTTCTGAATTACAAAAGAAAAAATTTGGGTACAGTGTCCCTTTAATAGTACGTAATACTTTTCTAGGTTGTCAGTGAGTGAATGACTGGTGGGCAACTCAAAACTGCCATAGAATTTGCAGGTGTTTTGGGGTCTTCTAATCTGCTGTTTGTGTCCTACCCTTTACTTGGACGGGAATCAGTTGCTGGCTAATGTGATAGACTCACTCGAGATGCAAGCTAGAGAATATAAGGGCTCTGTTTACTTTTTACATAGCCATAGTAAGGAACTGGAGCTGAAGTTAAAGAAAAGGAGCGCATACCTTCATGTGGTTCAAGGTAAACAGCACTGCAGTTTAGGAACAGGACTTAGCCCTATGGAACCCCATCAGTATTATAATAGGGGACAGATGGGTTTAGCACTGTGTGCACTTTACAGAACACTGACCGTGTCTTTAACAGCCTGGTCTGTTTAGAAACTTATTTTGCTTACTGGTTTGCCCTCCCCTTTACTCTCCTCCGAGTGTGGTGCGTCCAGCTTCCACGTGAGACAGCACACATGCACAGCAGAAGTAATTTACAACCAATGAGCAAACTGATAAGGTAAGGGGGGTTGTGACAGTGTTCTCTGAATCTGATGTAAGTAAGGGACAGAGGTTTCCTTAAATAAGATTTTAACAGATTTGTTGTAATTTTGAAGATAAGAATTTCAAAGGGTAGCATAGTTGTACCTGGACCACTGAGTAGTACAGCCTTCTCCTAGTTAGCAGGGTCTGTAGTTTTGTGTTTGTCTCCATTTAACTCTGGCTACACAATACTTTGCACTCTTATCAGCCAGTGACAACTGGCACCTGCTTGTAAAATAACAGTGCCTTTATATGAATGCTTAAAGGACCAGTTTACTTAAGGTAGAAAAACATAATTTATGTAAGAACATACCTGATAAATTAATTTATTTCATATTGGCAAGAGTCCATGAGCTAGTGACATATGGGATATACAATCCTACCAGGAGCGTCAAAGTTTCCCAAACCTCAAAATGCGTATAAATACACCCCTCACCACACCCACAATTCATTTTATTGAATAGCCAAGTAGTGGGGTGATAGAAAAAAGGAGTAAAACGCATCAAAAAAGGAATTGGAAATATAATTGTGCTTTATACAAAAAAAACATAACCACGATAAAAAGGGTGGGTCTCATGGACTCTTGCCAATATGAAAGAAATGAATTTATCAGGTATGTTCTTACATAAATTATGTTTTCTTTCATGTAATTGGCAAGAGTCCATGAGCTAGTGACGTATGGGATAGAAATATCCAAGATCTGGAACTCCATACAAGAGTCACTCGAGAGGGAGGGATAAAATAAAAACAGCCATTTTCCGCTGAAAAAATTAAATCCACAACGAAAAAAAAAAGTTTTTCTAATAAATGAAAGAAAAAAACTTAAAATATAAGCAGAGGAATCAAACTGAAACAACTGCCTGAAGAACTTTTCTACCAAAAACTGCTTCCGAAGAGGCAAATACATCAAAACGGTAGAATTTAGTAAATATATGCAAAGAAGACCAAGTTGCTGCTTTGCAAATCTGATCAACTGAAGCTTCATTCTTAAAAGCCCACAAAGTGGAGACTGATCTAGTAGAATGAGTTGTGATTCTCTGAGGCGGGGCCTGACCCGACTCCAAATAAGCCTTATGAATCAAAAGCTTTAACCAAGATGCCAAGGAAATAGGAGAAGCTTTCTGACCTTTCCTAGAACCAGAAAAGACAACAAATGGACTAGAAGTCTTTCTGAAATTTTTAGTAGCTTCGACATAATATTTCAAAGCTCTTACAACATCCAGAGAATGTAAGGATCTTTCCAAAGAATTCTTAGGATTAGAACACAAAGAGGGGACAACAATTTCCCTATTAATGTTGTTAAAATTCACAACTTTAGGTAAAAAGTTAAATGAAGTCCGCAAAACTGCATTATCTTGATGAAAAATCAGAAAAGATGACTCACAAGAAAGAGCAGATAATTCAGAAACTCTTCTAGCAGAAGAGATAGCCAAAAGAAACAACACTTTCCAAGAAAGTAATTTAATATCCAAAGAATGCATAGACTCAAAAGGAGGAGCCTGTAAAGCTTTCAAAACCAAATTAAGACTCCAAGGAGGAGAGATTGATTTAATGACAGGTTTGATACGGACCAAAGCCTGAACAAAACAGTGAATATCAGGAAGCTTAGCAATCTTTCTGTGAAATAAAACAGAAAGAGCAGAGATTTGTCCCTACAAGGAACTTGCAGATAAACCTTTATCCAAACCATCCTGAAGAAACTGCAAAATTCTAGGAATTCTAAAAGAATGCCAGGAGAATTTAGAAGAACACCATGAAATATAAGTCTTCCAAACTCGATAATAAATCTTCCTAGAAACAGATTTACGAGCCTGTAACATAGTATCAATCACTGAGTCAGAGAAACCTCTATGACTAAGCACTAAACGTTCAATTTCCATACCTTCAAATTTAGCAATTTGAGATCCTGATGGAAAAACGGTCCTTGAGACAGAAGGTCTGGTCTTAAAGGAAGTGGCCAAGGTTGACAACTGGACATCCGGACAAGGTCCACATACCAGAACCTGTGAGGCCATGCTGGAGCTACCAGAAACACAAACGAATGTTCCATGATGATTTTGGAAATAACTCTTTGAAGAAGAACTAGAAGCGGAAAGATATAAGCAGGTTGGTAAAACCAAGGAACTGCTAACACATCCACTGACTCCGCCTGAGGATCCCTGGAACAGGATAGGTACCTGGGAAGTTTCTTGTTTAGATTAGAAGCCATCAGATCTATTTCTGGAAGACCCCACATCTGAACAATCTGAAAAAACACATCTGGATGGAGAGACCACTCCCCCGAATGTAAAACTGACGGCTGAGATAATCCGCTTCCCAATTGTCTATACCTGGGATATGTACCACAGAAATTAGACAAGAGCTGGATTCCACCCAATCAAGTATCCAAGATACTTCTTTCATAGCTAGGGGACTGCGAGTCCCGCCCTGATGATTGACATATGCCACAGTTGAGACATTGTCTGTCTGAAACCAAATGAATGGTTCTCTCTTCAACAGAGGCCAAACCTGAAGAGCCCTGAAAATAGCACGGAGTTCCAAAATATTGATTGGTAACTTCGCCTCTTGATATTTCCAAACCCCTTGTGCTGTCAGAGTTCCCCAGACAGCTCCCCAACCTGAAAGACTTGGATCTTTTATGATTACAGTCCAGGTTGGATGAAAAAAAGAGGCCCCTTGAATTACACAGTGCTGGTCTAACCACCAAGTCAGAGAAAGTTGAACATTGGGATTTAAGGATATTAATTGTGATATCTTTGTATAATCCCTGCACCATTGCTTCAGCATACAAAGCTGGAGAGGTCTCATATGAAAACAAGCAAAGGGGATCGCGTTAGATGCTGCAGTCATGAGACCTAAAACTTCCATGCACATAGCCACTGAAGGGAACGATTGAGACTGAAGGTTCCGACAAGCTGAAACCAATTTTATTCGTCTCTTGTCTGTTAGAGACAGAGTCATGGACACTGAATCTATCTGGAAACCTAAAAAGCTTGTCTGAGGAATCAAGGAACTTTTTGGTAAATTGGTCCTCCAACCATGTCTTTGAAGAAACAACACTAGTTGATATGTGTGAGATTCGGTAAAATGTAAAAACTGAGCTAGTACCAAGATATCATCCAAATAAGGAAACACCGCAATACCCTGTTCTCTGATTACAGAGAGTAGGGCACCGAGAACTTTTTAAAAAATTCTTGAAGCTGTCGCTAGGCCAAATAGAAGAGCGACAAATTGGTAATGCTTGTCTAGAAAAGAGAATCTCAGAAACCGATAGTGGTCTGGATGAATCAGAATATGAATATATGCATCCTGTAAGTCTATCGTGGACATATAATGACCTTGCTGAACAAAAGGCAGAATAGTCCTTATAGTCACCATTTTGAAAGTTGGCACTCTCACAAAACGGTTCAACATTTTCAGATCCAGAACTGGCCTGAATGAATTTTCTTTCTTTGGGACAATGAATAGATTTGAATAAAACCCCAGACCCTGTCCTGAAACGGAACTGGTATAATTACCACTGAAAGCTCTAGATCTGAAACACACTTCAGAAAGGCCTAAGCCTTCATTGGGTTTGCTGGAACACGTGAGAGCAAAAATCTTCTCACAGGAGGTCTTACTCTGAATCCTATTTGATACCCTTGAGAGACGAAGCTCTGAATCCATTGATTTTGGACAGAATCTGCCCAAATGTCTTGGAACAATTTTAATCTGCCCCCCACCAGCTGAGCTGGAATGAGGACCGCACCTTCATGCAGACTTGGGGACTGGCTTTGGTTTCTTAAAAGGCTTGGATTTATTCCAACTTGAAGAGGGTTTTCAATTGGAATCAGATTCTTTGGGGGAAGGATTGGCTTTCTGTTCCTTATTCTGTCGAAAGAACGAAAACTATTAGAAGCCTTAGATTTACCCTTAGATCTTTTATCCTGAGGTAAGAAAAACTCCCTTCCCCCCCAGTAACAGTTGAAATAATTGAATCTAACTGAAAACCAAATAAATTGTTACCTTGGAAAGAAAGAGATAGTAATCTAGACTTAGATACCATGTCAGCATTCCAATATTTAAGCCACAAAGCTCTTCTAGCTAAGATAGCTAAAGATATAGATTTAACATCAATTTTGATGATATTAAAAATAGCATCACAGATAAAATGATTAGCATGTTCAAGCAAGCGAACAATGCTAGACAAATCAGGATGTTTCCTGTTGCGCTAAACTTTCCAACCAAAAAGTTGATGCAGCTGCAACAACAGCCATAGAAATGGCAGGCCTGAGAAGATAGCCAGAATATAAATAAGCTTTTCTTAGATAAGATTCAAGTTTCCTATCTAAAGGGTCTTTAAAAGAAGTACTATCTTCCATAGGGATAGTAGTACGTTTGGCAAGAGTAGAGATAGCCCCATCAACTTTGGGAATTTTTTCCCAAAACTCCAATCTAATTGCTGGCAAGGGATACAACTTTTTAAACCTAGAAGAAGGAACAAAAGAAGTACCAAGCCTACTCTATTCCTTTGAAATCTTATCAGAAATAGCATCAGGAACTGGAAAAACCTCTAGAGTAACCACAGGAGGATTATAAACAGAATTTAAACATTTACTAGTTTTAATATCAAGAGGACTAGTTTCCTCAATATCCAACGTAATCAACACCTCTTAACAAGGAACGAAAATACTCAATTTTAAAGAGATAAGTAGATTTGTCAGTGTCAATCTCTGAGGTAGGATCTTCTGAATCAGATAGATCCTCATCAGAGGAGGATAAATCAGTATGTTGTCGGTCATTTGAAATTTCATCAACTTTATGAGAAGTTTTAAAAGACCTTTTACGTTTATTAGAAGGCGGAATAGCAGACAAAGCCTTCTGAATCGCATCAGCAATAAAATCTTTTATATTCACAGGGATATCATGTACATTAGATGTTGAAGGAACAACAGGCATTGTACTAGTACTGATGGATACATTCTCTGCATGTAAAAGTTTATCATGACAACTGTTATATACTACCGCTGGAGATATAATCTCTACTAATTTACAACAGATACACTTATCTTTTGTAGAACTGTTATCAGGCAGCAGGAATCCAACAGTGGTTTCTGAGACAGGATCAGATTGAGACATCTTGCAAATGTAAGAGAAAAAACAACATATAAAGCAAAATGATCAATTTCCTTATATGGCAGTTTCAGGAATGGGAAAAAAATGCAAACAGCATAGCCCTCTGAGCATAGAGAAAAGCAAGAGGCATATAGTAAGTGGGGTTTAAATAATTAAATTATTTGGCGCCAAATATGACACGCAATGCAAAATAAAAAATTTTGGCGCTAACAACATCCGGAAATTACGCAACTCACGTCATGGCAGACGCAACCTTGTGCAAGGAACGAACCTTTGCGCCAAAAAAATTCTCACGCCAAGAATGACGCAATAAACAACAGCATTTTGTGGCCTCGAGAACCTAATTTTGCCCGCGAAAATTAAAGAAAACAGTCAATTTTGAAGAAAAGACTATACCCCAGGTAAGAAAAAATAACTTCCTAAATACGTTTTTCCCAATTTTGAAACTGATAGTCTGCAAAAGGAAATATACATAAACCTGACTCATGGCAAATATAAGTACAATACATATATTTAGTACTTTACATTAATACATAAAGTGCCAACCATAGCTGAGAGTGTCTTAAAGGGACACTCAGGTTTTATTAAATTTTCATGATTCAGATACAGCATGTAATTTTAAACAACTTTCCAATTTACTTTCATTAAAAAAAATGTGCACAGTCATTTATATTTACACTTTTTGAGTCACCAGCTCCTACTGAGCATGTGCAAGAATTCACAGACTATACGTATATGCATTTGTGATTGGCTGATTGTTATCACATGGTGCAGGGGGAGTGGAAATATACATAAATTTGAAATGTGTTAGAAAAGAATCTACTACTCATTTGAAATGCAGAGTAAATGTTATTGTATTGTCTTGTTATCTTGCATTTGTTGATTATGCAAATCTACTGTGTTTACTGGTCCTTTAAGTAATGAAAACATACTTACCGAAAGACACCCATCCACATATAGCAGATAGCCAAACTAGTACTGAAACAGTTATCAGTAGAGGTAATGGAATATGAGAGTACATTGTCGATCTGAAAAGGGAGGTAGTAGATGAAGCTCTACGACTGATAACAGAGAACCTATGAAAAGATTTCCCAAGAGGAAAACCATAGAATTCAATAGGTGATACTCCCTTCACATCCCTCTGACATTCACATTCGGGCTTCAAAATGCTGAGAAGCGCATATCACAGAAGAAAATCAAGCACAAACTTTCTTCACCACCTCCATAGGAGGCAAAGTTTGTAAAACTGAATTGTGGGTGTGGTGAGGGGTGTATTTATAGGCATTTTGAGGTTTGGGAAACTTTTCCCCTCCTGGTAGGATTGTATATCCCATACGTCACTAGCTCATGGACTCTTACCAATTACATGAAAGAAAATTCATTATCAGCAATATTGCATTACCAAGGGAATGAAAGGAGAACTCTGAATAATTATGGTGTGTGATATATACTATATATTATTTTTACCTTTTTAATCAGCTTGTGTGTGTTGAAGCACGACGACTCTGGAACACCCAGATAAAAGTGTTGTGCTTGCAAAACTCTCTTACACCAACCTGTGACCCATCAAATAGCTTTTTCCTCTACTCCGCATGCGCCATTGTCAGAGAAGCGCGTCCTCTACATCAAGGAAGCGCGCACACGTGATCAGGGAGCGCTTGCACCAGAATCCAAGTTCTTTGGAGCTTCCCACGTTGTACAACATTCAGAGCGCAGTACAGAGTTAAAATTTGCCACGGATTCTTGTTTCTAATACTTAAACAATGTTACATATCCATTTGCTTAGAAAAATAATAGCGCCGGAACACTACAGCACTAATCATGAACAGCAGCAAAACAAACTGTATATTTTCTACTAAACTTTGAAACTTAAAAATCATGTATAGCTGATACCTATTCACAAAAAAATGAAATGCTGCACCAGTTACCTAAAGGACAGAAAGCAAATAAAGATACCAAAAGAAAAATACATGCAAATACGCTAGTACAGTCTAACAACCCCAGCTTTCTCCTGCTACGTCCCAGGCCTCAATGGCGTCACATTCAGTGCCCTGCGGTTCCTCTATAACTCCTAGTGGAGTTTATTTAAAAGCAGAAATTAAAGCTCTTAAATTGGCCAATTCCTTAATTGCAGATGCCATTTTACAGGTTGTTAGACTAGGAGCTAAAACTTCTAGTTTCCCTGTCCTAGCACGCAGGGCGTTATGGTTGAAATCCTGGTCTGCGGACGTTTCGCCTAAAGTCAAGCTTCTGGCGATTCCTTACAAGGGCAAAACACCGGTTTGGCAGAAATGATCTCTGATATTTCGGGTGGAAAAGGGTGTTTTCTACCTCAAGATAAGAAGAATAGGCCTAAAGGACGTCAGAGTAATTTTCATTCCTATCGTAACTTCAGAGGAAAGCCTTCCCCTTCTTCCAAGCAGGAACAATCCAAGTCTTCTTGGAACAAGGGGAAACAATCAAAGAACCCCTGCAGCTGATTCCAAATCAGCACGAAGGGATTGCCCCCAATACAGGATCGAATCAGGTGGGGGGCAGACTTTCTCAGCAGTGGAGTCACTTTTTATGTGCTTGTGCCTTGTAAGATGGGCCAAGGGGTCCACCATCCATTCTAAGGCAGATGTGGGGGCGGGTTCCGCAAACCCGGGCACAAAGCAGGCAGTATCAGCAGGGCAGGGTTTCCCAACTAAGCCTTGCGTTTTAGGTATAGTGTGACGTATTTTTCAGTCTGAACTTGTAAAAACCTGCGCGCAGGCTATAGCACGGTGCTGCGGCGGGCTTTAACAGTCCAGGGAAGTCTCTGAAGGAGATCGGAGATGAAGCCCTCGCCCAGTCTGGTGCACCCTGATCTGACACCAAGCTGGTGTTTTCACGAGCACCTTCAAAGCTAGGCTTTTGTTACCTTAGTAACCAGTCCACGAGCACTTACAACTTTTCCCTCTCCCATATCTCTGCATGCTGCTGCTGGCAGTGAGAGCTGCGGAGCACATCAAGGTAAGATGCGTGTTATATGTTTTAAGTGCACCTCTATTTTACTCACTGTCATTACTTCCATGATCTGCATATACTGATTCTTGGGAGACTTTCCCTGCTCTGTGACAAGGCTCAAGGTGGGGTGGAGCAGCCTGCAGATACTTTTTGAACACTTTATTATTTTTAACCCCTTAATGACAACTGACGTACCAGGTACGTCATGCATTAACAAGCAGTTAATGACAATGGACGTACCTGGTACGTCAGTTGTCAAACAGAGTGCTGGAAGCGATCACAAATGCTTCCAGCAGCTCTGAGGGTATTGCAGTGATGCCTCGATATGGAGGCATCCTGCAATACCACTTTACAAGCCTCCGATGCAGAGAGAGCCACTCTGTGGCCCTCTCTGCACCGGTAGCGATAGTGCCAGTGTCCGCCGGGTGCACGATGCACGTGAGCGTGCATGTGCACGGGGCGCGCGTGCACCCATTAGCCACACTGACACCAATGAATGAGGGCAGAAAGGGGAAAAAAAAGGGAATATTTTAAAAAAAAATATAAAAGGATCTGGGAGGGGGTGGGGGTATTGTGGGGGGCTGCTACACTACAGAAATAGTTTTTTAAATAAAAAATAAAATAAAAATACTTTTTGGGGGGTTTTTGGGGCCAAACTGGGTACTGGCAGACAGCTGCCAGTAGCCAAGATGGCGGTAATTAGGTAGGGGAGAGGGTTAGAGAGCTGGAGGGGGGATCAGGGAGGTTGGGGCTAAGGCAGGGGTCCATCACAGCTAAAATACTTTATTATTTTTATTTTAAAAAAAACAAAACCTCTTTTATTTAGTACTGGCAGACTTTCTGCCAGTACTTAAGATGGCGGGAACAATTGTGGGGTGGGGGAGGGAAGAGAGCTGTTTGGGAGGGATCAGGGGGTGGGATGTGTCAGGTGGGAGGCTGATCTCTAAAATTAACCCTGCAAGCTCCCTACAAGCTACCTAATTTAACCCCTTCACTGCTGGGCATAATTAACGTGTGGTGCGCAGCAGCATTTAGCGGCCTTCTAATTACCAAAAAGCGACGCCAAAGCCATATAAGTCTGCTATTTCTGAACAAAGGGGATCCCAGAGAAGAATTTACAACAATTTCTGCCATAATAGCACAAGCTGTTTGTAAATTATTTCAGTGAGAAACCTAAAATTGTGAAAAATGTAAAGTTTTTTTTTTTATTTGCTCGCATTTGGCGGTGAAATGGTGGCATAAAATATACCAAAATGGGCCTAGATCAATACTTGGGGTTGTCTACTACACTACACTAAAGCTAAAATTAACCCTACAAGCTCCCTAATTAACCCCTTCACTCCTGGGCATAAAACACGTGTGGTGCGCAGCGGCATTTAGCGGCCTTCTAATTACCAAAAAGCAACCCCAAAGTCATATAAGTCTGCTATTTCTGAAAAAAGGGGATCCCAGAAAAGCATTTACAACCATTTGTGCCATAATTGCAGAAGCTGTTTGTAAATAATTTCAGTGGGAAACCTAAAGTTTGTGACAAATTTTGTGAAAAAGTGAACTTTTTTTTTTTTTTGATCGCATTTGGCGGTGAAATGGTGGCATGAAATATACCAAAATGGGCCTAGATCAATACTTTGGGTTGTCTTCTAAAAAAAAATATATACATGTCAAGGGATATTCAGATATTCCTGACAGATATCAGGGTTCCAATGTAACTAGCGCTAATTTTGAAAAAAGTGGTTTGGAAATAGCGAAGTGCTACTTGTATTTATTGCCCCATAACTTGCAAAAAAAGCAAAGAACGTGTAAACATTGGGTATTTCTAAACTCAGGACAAAATTTAGAAACTATTTAGCATGGGTGTTTTTTGGTGATTGTAGATGTGTAACAGATTTTGGGGGTCAAAGTTAGAAAAAGTGTGTTTTTTTCCATTTTTTCCTCATATTTTATTATTTTTTTTTTAGTAAATTATAAGACATGATGAAAATAATGGTATCTACTTCCCTCTTATTCATTTACTGTACCCACACATATTATATACCGTTTTTCTGACCATTAAATGGACTATTTAATGGTCAGAAAAACGGTATATAATATGTGTGGGTACAGTAAATGAATAAGAGGGAAATTACAGCTAAACACAAACACTGCAGAAATGTAAAAATAGCCATTGTCATTAAGGGTAAGAAAATTGAAAAATGGTCCGGTCATTAAGGGGTTAAATGTCTCTTTCCCATTGTCTGCATTTGTATGGGACAGCAGGCATAGCATTGGGATGCAAAACAGAGGGATCATTCATGTAAACATTTTTTTTTCTTCATTTTCAGTCACAGACAGTCTGTCAAGAGAATGTTTATTTTTTTTTGTACAGTCCACTTATTTATAATATATTGCTATTTTGTATGTAGTTTTATTTGATGCTTTGGTTTAGCAAATTCATCAAATAACTGGAATGGTTTGCTGTCTATATCATTTGCATGTCTTTCCTTAGAGACTTTGGCCTCTAGTTATCAACGTGTCTACTTACCTGCCTTCGCCAGCCCCAATACGCCCGCCTAAGCTCGCCTCACATCGCCGCCGCGGACCTGAATACGTTCGCCAAAGTTATATTTATTTTACAGGCAACTTTGTATTTATTTTAACTAGGTACAATAGTTATTAACTATTTAATAACTACCTAGCTAAAATAATTACAAAATTACCTGTAAAATAAATCCTAACCTAAGTTATAATTAAACCTAACACTACACTATCATTAAATTAATTAAATTAATTAACTACAAGTAGCTACAATTAAATACACTAACTAAAGTACAAAAAATAAAAAAAAATAAGTTACAAAAAAATATTACAAGATTTTTAATCTAATTACACCTAATCTAACCCCCTAATAAAATAACAAAGCCCCCCAAAATAAAAAAAATCCCTACCCTATTCTAAATTACAAAAGTTAACAGCTCTATTACCTTACCAGCCCTTAAAAGGGCCTTTTGCGGGGCATGCCCCAAAGTAAACAGCTCTTTTGCATGTAAAAAAAAATACAACCCCCCCAACATTAAAACCCATAACCCACATACCCCTACTCTAACCCAAACCCCCCTTAAATAAACCTAACACTACCCCCCAGAAGATCACCCTACCTTGAGACGTCTTCACCCAGCAGGGCACCGGTGGTCATCCGATCCGTCCAGTAGTCTTCATCCGATGGGCCAGAAGAGGACATCCAGACCGGCAGAAGTCTTCATCCTATCCGGGCAGAAGAGGACATCCGGACCGGCAGACATCTTCATCCAAGCGGCATCTTCTATCTTCATCCATCCAACGAGGAGCGGCTTCATCTTCAAGACCTCCGGCGCGGAGCATCCTTCCAGACCGACGACTAACGACGAATGAAGGTTCCTTTAAGGGACGTCATCCAAGATGGCGTCCCTCGAATTCCGATTGGCTGATAGGATTCTATTAGCCAATCGGAATTAAGGTAGGAAAAATCTGATTGGCTGATTTAATCAGCCAATCAGATTCAAGTTCAATCGGATTGGCTGATCCAATCAGCCAATCAGATTGAGCTCGCATTCTATTGGCTGATCGGAACAGCCAATAGAATGCAAGCTCAATCTGATTGGCTGATTGGATCAGCCAATCCGATTGAACTTGAATCTGATTGGCTTATTCAATCAGCCAATCAGATTTTTCCTACCTTAATTCCGATTGGCTGATAGAATCCTATCAGCCAATCGGAATTTGAGGGACACCATCTTGGATGACGTCCCTTAAAGGAACCTTCATTCGTTGTTAGTCGTCGGTCTGGAAGGATGCTCCGCGCCGGAGATCTTGAAGATGAAGCCGCTCCTCGTCGGATGGATGAAGATAGAAGATGCCACTTGGATGAAGCCTTCTCCCGGTACGGATGTCCTCTTCTGCCCGGATAGGATGAAGACTTCTGCCGGTCTGGATGTCCTCTTCTGGCCCATCGGATGAAGACTACTGGACGGATCGGATGACCACTGGTGCCCGGCTGGGTGAAGACGTCTCAAGGTAGGGTGATCTTCAGGGGGGTAGTGTTAGGTTTATTTAAGGGGGGTTTGGGTTAGAGTAGGGGTATGTGGGTTGTGGGTTTTAATGTTGGGGGGGGTTGTATTTTTTTTTACATGCAAAAGAGCTGTTTACTTTGGGGCATGCCCCGCAAAAGGCCCTTTTAAGGGCTGGTAAAAGAGCTGTTAACTTTTGTAATTTAGAATAGGGTAGGGCATTTTTTTATTTTGGGGGGCTTTGTTATTTTATTAGGGGGCTTAGATTAGGTGTAATTAGATTAAAAATCTTGTAATATTTTTTTATTTTTTGTAACTTAGTTTATTTAATTGTATTTAATTGTAGGTATTTGTAGTTAATTAATTTAATTTATTTATTGATAGTGTAGTGTTAGGTTTAATTTTAACTTTGGTTAGGATTTATTTTACAGGTAATTTTGTATTTCTTTTAGCTAGGTAGCTATTAAATAGTTAATAACTATTTAATAGCTATTCTCCCTAGTTAAAATAAATACAAAGTTACCTGTAAAATAAATATAAATCCTAAAATAGCTACAATGTAATTATTAATTACATTGTAGCTATCTTAGGGTTTATTTTACATGTAAGTATTTATTTTTAAATAGGAATAACTAATTTTATAAGAGTAATATTTATTTAGATTTATTTAATTAATATTTAAGATAGGGGGTGTTAGGGTTAGTGTTAGACTTAGGTTTAGGGGTTAATAATTTTATTATAGGTTGCGGCGGTGTAGGGGGGG